>NC_054702.1:105689225-105989225 GCF_016097555.1 Gigantopelta aegis | reverse complement strand
AGGGACTAATAACAAACAGTAGTTGATCATGTATTTTGTATAAGTAACCGATGTTATAACACAGCTCTTTAAAGAAAGACAACTCACTCTTCTGGCCCTGTGGATTGCTTCTGCTCTTCCTGACTGTCCATGCTTTCCTTACAACTGTCAAACTGAATGCCCATCTTGAGGGCCACCAGGGCGTCAGCAGGGTCAAGGTTAAACTGACAATGTTTCTGAAAAAAACAGAACAAAAATTCATGCATATTACAATAAAGCAAGGTGTTCCTTTACGATATTTGCCACAATTACCAGAAAGAGTATGTTGTTCCAGTATCATACATGCCAGACATTCCTCGCACTGTAAGTGGTTCATGTTTAATGAGAAATAAGTAACATGACCAGTTAAAATATCTGACTAAGTAAAGGGTTGTCAACAATTATCATCAACAAAATGCATAATTATTTTTTATTCAATATCATCCTCACCTAATTTATACTGGTCAATATATTGATTATGGAATTAAATGTCTTGCCAAACATGAATGCATTCAGTGTGGCTTATAGCTGCATCCATAATGTTCATCTCAATGCATATTACAACAATAATAATTAAAATTTAAAAATTAAAAATATATAATATCAATTTTTAACTTATTAAACAAGAATAGATGAATATTCATAGATGCAACTATAAGCCACATTTCATTGATCAATGACTTATAGTTTGTGAGAAATTGAGCTAAACACAAAAAATTAATGTTGGAGTAAATGCAAACATTTAAGCCGTCATTAGAAAGTAAATATATATTTCACTTTTTGAATTTGTTTAAGCAAAACAAAAAGTACGTCGGAGCAGGATGCTTATTAGATAAACAATGACATACTGGTAAATTATTACAATAACATTACAGTTTTGAAAATCTCATTTGCACCAACTTACTTTCAACACCCTACTTATGTTCCAAACTGCAATGTTGCCATTTCTCGTTGATGTCGCTATGTAATCTTCATTCGCAGTGGAACTGACACAGTGAATCTGTTATTTCATAAGAAGATAATGAAGATAATTCATTAACATGGTTAATAAGGAACATTTAGAAAATTTGTTTCTAATTTTCATTCTTATTTATACTTACCTAGTACTAGCACAACTATGCTATACAACCTGAGTCATCTCCTCCACTGCAGAAGTATTTATTACATGTCATATTTTTAATTTACCGTATATCTTCGCCTATAAGTCGAATTTTTTTCACCCAAAAATTATTTTATAACTTGGGGGGTTGACTTATAAGAGGGTAAAAAAAATTCACCAAAAAATATTACTGTTTTGGGGATTATTTTACAAGTTTTATTTTTGAAGTATGCCATGTATTTATACTCAAATATGTTAATTTGACACATTTATTTTTTATAACCTTTTTTTTTTGGCATTAGAACGGTTTTGGTTATGCGAAAAGGCGTACGATCTCACTCACATGCCAAGACAACAGTCCACTTAGTTAAATTAACAGTCATAACTAATAGTAAAAATGTAAACAATACTAACTACCTGTTGCCTGAGTTTATTTTGAAATCTGGTCACTGGCATTAATGGTTGTTCAAACAATGTTTTGGCGGTGATCAACTTCATGAATATTACTAAGCTTTCCCTTAAAATAGACTGATCTCTGCAGTTCACTTATCTAGAGCAATAGGGACACACATCATTTGGTACAAAAACCAGTGTACTTTCCAGAGTTATCCTCCTTACATGTATTAATATGGCGGCAAAACGTGATACTTTCAGTTTTATCGTAGTGATCTGTTGTCAGTGTTTATAAATAAAGTTGTTGTCTGTGCACAAAACCATCTGTACAGTACTATACAGTAACAGTCAAACAGCTTTCACTCTCTACTAAGGGAATATTTCGTTTTGATGCTATGTAATAATGTTAGTTTGATTGGAATAGTCTGATCATATTGCGATGTACAAAACGTGAAAATCGAAGTTTGTAAAATAATTATCTTTTGTTCAAATATTATTGTTCTCATGTGCTGAAAATAAGAAATATTTTAATATTTATAAGTAGTTTTTCATGGGTCGACTTATAAACGGGTCAATAAAAAAATAAGTTTTCAGGGCTTGAAATTAGGGACTCGACTTATAGCCGAGATCGACTTACAGGCGAAGATATACGGTAAGCTTCTTTTTTTTAAAATCTGTATTACCTACATTTGTCAATTAGACATAGTTTGATAAGCAGCTATTAAATATCAAACACACACTCAATGTGAAAGAAACCCCAAAAATATCTTAAGATTTATATAAACAAATAAATAATAAAATAAAATAAAATAAAATAAATAATAAATAAAATTCAAATTCAAATAGAACAGAGAGAGATTTAGGAATTGAGAGGGATTAATCCTTTGATCTTGAACATCTCTGGCAGACAAGACTCCTACCAAAATATATCTCAGTTATATGGCTAACAAATACATGCAAACTACAAACATTTTAAAGCAACCCAGACAAAAAATGTCTACCAAAAGATAAAAGTGGTATGACAGTAACACAGCATGTGAAAATGAATGTCCAACAATAAAATCTACCTTTTCGTGAGAGTCTCCATGGCGTTGAGCAGGTTGTGTTGCATAGGTAACTGAAAATGTCAACAATAAAAAAAATATTTAATCTGAAATTTGTATTGTGTTCAAGAAATACAAATATGACCTACCAAAATGATCTTGATTGCAAAAACCTCCACTTTTACACTGTAGTTGCAACAGGGCTCGAACTTAAGAATTTGTCTCCCACAGCAATTTTTAAGACATTCCAATGGTGAAACAGCCCACCAACAGCAATTTTGAGTCTGCCTGTGGCAATTTTTTAAAAGTGACATTTGCAGCAAATACACATGATTAAAGGGTTATTTTGCTCTATGTAGACTTATTTCAAATGTTAAATATTGGCAGATAATGTACACCAGGTGTATACACTTTGCCACTGTTGAGGAGCTTTACTAATGACACAAAGGTGCAGTCAGTGATGCTCTCTACCTACGGCAATTTATATAACAAAGGCAGCAATTGCCATCAGTGCCGTCGTTAAATTCGAGTCCTGTTGCAGTATCTGTAGTAATAGTATTTGAATTTTCATTCATTAATACAAAATATAAACAAGTGCAGCAGGACTCTGAGAATTAAAAATTTGCGTAACCCATTTAGTAGTTACACCAACACAAATTCAGGTAACCAATTTCCTTTTTGTATAACCCGTTATGACCATGTAAATGATGTCCTTAATTTAATAATGTTTACACATTAGATTTGCATGACCAAATGACATGATTATTCTCAGAATGTTTAGAGCCTTTACAGAAGAGAATATAGTACCTGAGAGTGGAACATTCTGTGTGGACTCTCCTTTCACAAAAGGACAAGCTGGTGAATGACGTTCATGCTCAGACCTGTAACAAAATTAATATTTTACAATAAATGTTTTAGATACATGGCTTTAAAACCAAAATAAAAAAAAGACACCTATTTACACTTTAATTGTCCTTCAGAATTTTTTTTAAACAATAAATACTTTTGGATATACCTAGCTCACTAGTTGTGACTATAACACTGTTTTTCCATGTTAATACCTACCAGGGTTCATCAGTAGGTTCCCAGCATACAAGACACACGCTACAAGTGAAGCACATGGCACGGTCATCTCCTGATGAATTTGGGTGATGGTAAAATCCTGCCTGGGCCATCGGCTCTGGTGTGGCCCACCTGAAAACAAACACAGCATTAAGGTCAGACTCAATTCATACCCAGAGGTAGCCCTATCATTTTGAAAATGGAAAATGACAGTTGACAGTAAATTAAAAAAACATTTGCAGGGTTTTCAAAAGTACTGGTTACTGTGAACTTCTGTGACTTATGATTACTTCCAGTAACACCATGTTCAAGCCAGCATTACTTCTTATGTACACAAAATAAATACAGGTTGATGATACATAAACATTATGTAGCAACCATGAAAGGGTCAATTGTCTTTGTAATAGTCTTCTATCTCTATTACTCTGACATTTACTCATAAAAATCTACTATTCAGTTATTAGATTTTATTTAACTTAGTCACACTGATTTTAGATTTTATTGCAAACCTATTCAATCTTACTATATAGTGATAAAGACATTTTCAAACAGTGTGATAAATTTATCTTGTATTGCACATATGTGCAATCTAGACCAGAACTTTCTTTTGTAGGAAATTCCCTTTTTACTTTTAAGAGTTAGCGCCTTTTTGTTACTTACATAATATGTTTTACATGTATTTACTTACATCATATATAATTTACAAATTATGTGACATCTTAATAGGAAGTGACAAATGTGAAGTTAAGAAACTTTCAATTGATCCTTGTATTTTTTAAATTTATTTACAAGTTATTCAAGGGCATTAATTGTTTTCTGTTAATTATACTTTGAAAAGAAATTGTATGTGTGAACCTCTTTAATCATTTCTGGGAGATGCTATAATTTGATGGTCTGGGCTGAAATGAACAAACCTTGAAATTTATCTGCCTGCACAGTGCCAAAGCAATCCACTTACTTGTAGTTTTGGTGTGGCCATTTTCTGAACGTCTCCAGCCGACTAGCCTCACTGTACATGTACGACCTGTCAACATGCTTGCTGTTGATCACCGGAATACTGGATGGCAACAGGTACATCAGACGATCACATATTGCCGAGGCAATGGGCAACCCGGGATTGTGAACATTGCTGCGCTTTAATTCATTGACAAAACCACTGCACACACCTTTCAGAACATAATGCGGTAGCCGCAAACAGACAGTTGCCCACTGAAATGATAGAAAAATGGATCAATACATAACAGGGTTCAACAAATCCATTAGCCTTTGGTCTCAGCTAATGAATCTTTGGTTTGGGCTGGTGGAAATTATTAACGCTAATACACAGGGCAATAGCCAAAGCGTCTGTTAGGGCTAGTGACTTTCTCAAACATTTGTTAAAAGACTGACATAATATTTATATTTTATTTAAACACAAAATTTATATAATCATGACATTGTTGCAAAGTCCAGGTATGGTTAAATATATATTCATACATCTAAAACAGATAGTATTTAGAACTGCGTTATTAATAATTTTTTTAATAGTGTAGAAATAAATCAACAAGTGCATTATCCTATTGAGATAAGTATGCATTCGTTTATTTCAATAATTTAAACAAATTTTTTTTTATTTAGAAAGTAAAGTTGACAATGACTGAAACATTATTTGACCGACTGCTTCAATTATGAAGTGAACATAGACATTACAAATATGTTTCAAAATAATCTGTCATAAATGTGCTTTAAGATTTGGCATGTCTGGAGATTGTGTTTTTATTTTGCAGCATTATGATGAACTGAACATTTTCAAAAATTTAGTTATGCATTGTCAACCAATATCTTTAGTCCAGCAGAAACCATAAACATTTGTTAGACATTGTCATGAAGGCTAATTCATAAGCAAAAATATTGAAAAACTCCATTAGCTCAATGAACTCTTAAAACATAGCAAGTCAAATAGCTCATTAATATGTAACTCATTGATAAACGGTAATCTATGTTTTTAACAAACATATTTCCTTGATTTTACATACCTTTGCTAGCTTATGGTTTCCCTTTGTAGCTTCCTGTGTAATTTCCAGCTCTTTCTCCAGCTCCTTCAGGACATCCTCCACATGTTCAACACCAGACAACTCAGCATTCACCAGCGACTTGAACAGCTGGGTCGCCTATGTTAAACATAACTTATATTAGTCATCAGGGTTTCTGCCAGAAAGACATTTTTGGGTATGGCGCTATGGAATTGAATATTTACAATGTGTGTGCTGAATGCAACCAGTCAATAGGCAGTATGGGTGGCTTCCCCCAGAAAGAAAATGGGTTAGGTTTAGGGTTAAGAAAATCATACAGTAATGATAAGTCATTAATCTTGTCTAAAGGTCAACTTAAAAAAATAAATCTGCAAAACATTTGGGTATGGCGCCATACCTGTTTTATCCTCTGGCAGAAACCCTGATCATACAACATTTCATGATTCAAAACAGACATTAAACATACCTTATACCAGTCACACTAATTTTATGAGTAATTATATATCACTTTATTTGCTTAAACTTAAAGAAATCCATTTTGGAGCAACATTTATAGCTACATTCATGTAACTAGTAAACGTTTATTGATATCCAAAAGTAAAATGTTTAACTAAATAATTCATGTTTCAACTTTCTGGATACTACAGACAAAATATCTCACCCTACATCACACAAGTCGACACACTGTATTATGTATACAACAAGCAGTGCATTTACTAATTAGTTTTTACAGCCATTTTGCATATAGCACTGGCCGAAAATAATAATAGACAACCAGAAATAGCTTTGATAAACTATGGTTGATTTACTTTTCCATTTTTCTATTGAGAAATACTTGCACGAGTAGACATTTAATTGTTTAAAATGTTTTAAAAATCGACAAAATATTACCTCTGCAAGTGGAAGTTCCACTTTGACCACATTGTTATTCTTGATTACAGGAACCTGTAGAGCTGTATCTAACAAGAGGACTCCCCGGATGTGTTTGCGAACTCCCAACGACTGGCCATCACAAAATACGGTCTTGTCCTTCTCAGCTAAGTAGGCACAGGTAAATGTTTTGCAATTTTTGGCTGCAAAAAGAAGAAGATGGCCTTGTTTTTACAAGTGGAGAAGTGACACTTACATGTATGCATATACAACTTGGCCCCCAAGTATCAAAATAGGCAATGTGTCTGGTAACCCATGTACAAGTTACCACAAAATACAAGCCTCCTTGGGTTATGACACATTTATCATGTTTACCTGATTATATAATTACTATAAAATCCCAAAGCAGACACACAGATACTTTATTATTTATTCATAGTAATTTTCTCATTTTATTAATAACTGAATATATATTTAATAAAAATAAACACAATTGATCAATTGTGATAACCTCCCAGTAACCGTAACAACTGTTCTCAACATATTTCGATGCCTGGACTCCAATGAAGTTGAAAATGACAAGTTACTAGAATTATACCTGTGTTCCAAATAAGCACTTATCCGTTGTCACAACAAGTGAAAATCTATTCAGACAAGTAAAATGTGCCTTGGTGGACAAGTAAAAAATTTCAGTGCAGTTTTATTTTGAGCAATCAAAGCATCATTCTGGTACTTGAATAAAACAAATAATTTATTTGGACAAGTGAAAATATTGGTGGACAAGTAGATTTCTAGATGTATTTGTCCGGTGGACATGTGAAAAATTCTGTTTATTTCTTTGACTGATTACCACAGTGCGGGTGCAAATTGATGAACAATGCAGAATACATAGAACTGGAGTAAAACAGTGTAATATGGAATGAAACAAAATAAACCAACATCACATGAATTAAAAGCTTTTTCATCTTAATAATTAGTATATTATGCTACATTGTGTTAGCTACCCTATCTAAATGAATAAATAGACCAATACAATGGGATGTGGGACAGTTTACTTAACCGTAAGCATGGTTCTTTTTGTAAGCATAAACTATATGTGAATATTATGTTAAAATTTAGAAAACAAGCCTGAATTAACATTAAGCAATGAAAATAGTGAATGCTTACACAACAGTTTGTAACTAACAGAATTGTTTGATTGTCTTCGATTGTCTCGTTACTGTCAAATTCTAAAATTATGACCCACGACCACCGTCAGTTTTTGAAAAATAATTGAATTAAAAACGTGGTCATAATTACAGCAGAAATATAGTACGTACTTTTCTGTTTAATGTAAAATGCATTTTAAACTAAGTACCACACACACCAGGATGACCCAAAATACTGACTGCTAATTGTAATTTTAAAAGTTGTATATAAAATTATAATGAAAGATACAAATCTGTATTTAGCTGAAAATAATTTACATTGCCTAAAAACTGTGTAAATAAGTGTTGTACATGTATACTATAATATGTACATACTCCACATGTATTGATTTATTACATTAAGACAAGTATTAATCAGTCAAAGCTCATTTTTGGCAGGGCTCCAGCAATTTTAAATGGGTAAAGTAATCCTTAAAATAACCAATTAGTGGTTACACAGTATTTCTCAGTTGTAGCCAATTCATTAACAGTGCTACTAAATTTGTTAAAATTTAAACTAGAAGGCAAAATAGGTTACTGATCAAAATAAATAATGGTAATCGCCAGACAAACGAATCATATAAAATACCAGCATACGAGGGTAATAATCTTTTTATCATACAGGGCATAAAATTTGAAGTTTTCAGACTACGAATATGTCGTTTGTGTGGTTTTAGTGTCTACACGAACGATCTTCTTCGGTAGTTCAGATACAAATGAAAAGGTTAATGGGCAACGATATTCAAACGAGAATATAAGATGAGCATTTCTCCAATCATAAATACAAAAATAGACTTTATGTGTGCTAGAACTAACTTCAAAGCTGCCAGGCGAAAAAAAAAAATATATTTGTTTGTCCTAACCTGACCGACCCACGAAAATCGACCTGTGACAAAATCTTGTTTGACCTCTTAAAGAAGAATTATTATTATTTCTTTTTAATACTTTTAAAATCAATTTCAATTTAGGCTTAAACTAATGTAATATTGATCTGAAGATGATATTTGTTGATGTAATTTAACCAAAATGTATTAACGTTAGTTTCGATTCGTTGGAAATTAGAAATTCTGTAAAATCATATTCCTAGTAACGAGAACATAATTTTATCGCGACGGTGGCACGAAATCTCATGCACCACAGTGCATGTTTGTAATACATGGTGCTCTTGTGACAGGCAAAATGGGTTTTAGACTAAATCAATCTAATGGTAGCTGCACAGGTACCTTCGCATGAGCCAGATGAGGCTACATGTGTGTATTGGCATGCTTTGACAGTCAAAAAGTTAATACTAGCAGTCATTTTGTCCGACACTAAGTACAGTCGCTAGAATGTCATCGCATTTCCTATTAATAGACCTGAATCAGTCTGTTAATAATGTTTTACTGTCAGTTTGTTTTGTTTAATGACACCACTAGAGCACATTAATTAATCATCGACTATTGATAAATTCCTGTTAATCTACTTATAATATTGATAAAAAAATTAGTAATGACGGTCATAATTGACTCTAGTTATAAAAAAAATGTTTCCTAATATGACACTGGTATTGCATAAATATCAATATTTTGCTTCAAAATTGGAAAAAAATAAACATGCTTTATGGTGTCAGACATACACTATAACAACACCACAGTAGCATGGCAATTGTTACATATTCAGTAATTGTTTTTATATTTTTTAATCAACTATATAAAATTAATATTGTGTCTCAGTTAGTAACATTTTACAACCAGTTAGCAGAAGTGGGGATTAAAAAATATTTTGGTGTTGGACGTACACACCAGTAACATATGTAAATATTATGGATAAAAGTTGGCGTAAAATATAAATATTTCTTTTATATATTATGTCAATTAACAAAACACATGTCTGGGATTATTTCTGTATAAAGATTTTTATTTCTACTCAATTACATGTATAAAAAATATGCTGATAAATGTGTTAATATAATTTTTCGTAAAATATTTCTGCATTCATGCTGTAAAAAGCAATTAGTTCTGTAAGCATCTCTGATAGTGTTTTTAATTGTGTGTGGATAATTTGGAACAGGGCCAGTTGAAGAAAAATCTTACTGGCCTTCTCAAATTCAAAATTCAATTAGCCCTCCAATTTTCACATTCAAATTTAACTGCACAACCAAATTCAAAACTGGAATGTTCTTTGTTGCTGCGCTCATCGTATATTGACCGTTTGCTTCAAAAGGAAACTGATGAATTGGCATGTAACTTCATAATAAATAAAGTTAAAATTTATATAAAAACATATTAAAAAGTATTAAACCCATAACTCAAATAACACTTTTTGAAAAAAGAAATTCAGTATAAATAAAAATGTTTCTTTACAAATTACCATTAAATTATACATATTTAATCTCATTTTAATACAGGGGTGAAGACAAAGTGCTACAACAGCCAAGGTATGCAGCTTGACTTGCATTGTCTCTGAAGTAAAAAAAATCAAACAATACAGGACAAAGAGAATAAAGGTAGAACTGTGCATGCTTTAGTATATAAACTAGTCTGGGGTGGCAGTTCTCTTTGTGGAATGAAATAAATTTGGTGGCGATGCAAGAGGGATAACATTTCCTTGTGAGTCGCTGTCCTCCTACAGACGAATCATGCACACATTTGATTGGGATATTGTAAATGCTAGTAGGCTACTAATAAAATAAATATCGAAAGAAAAATAAATATGTGACAAAAAAAGAGAACAAAAAAACAAAACATTTTACCAAAATATACGATGTATCTTAATACGAAGCATATATAAAGCATGTGTTATTGTTAGTGTGAGTTAAAACTTACTACAAGATTGATTTTGACTTTGTCCTAGAATAATGTAAGCTAATTAAATATGTTTCCTTTTTACCATAACATTGAATAACAATTGTCAAATAGTAGCTCTACTAGATAATTATGGAGTATCCAGTCCATTCCAATAAGCCGACGACTTCCAGATTAAAAAAATATATGTAAATTTTAATGTCTTCGATACATTTTGAGCTCTATTTTCAGAAAGACCCAGCCGAAAGCCACAGAAGCTGAGTCTGGCATTGTCAAAATATAGAACATGTTCTAAGTTTATATGTTTACATATAATAAAATGCATTGAGTGCGTCGTTAAATAAAACATTTCTTTCTTTCTTCCGAATCGGGTATCATCAGTGTTTAAAAACTATCTCCAGTAGTTTTATATGAGAAACATATTATTATTTGTATAATACATATATATACATTTCACACAAAATCGCAGTTGTCAGTTAGTAGTAAATACCATATACGGCTCTTGTCAGGTAAAATGGAAATAACAGTTGACAGGTATTATGGGTACCAATAACGATATGCTGCACAGTAACGTGTTCTGTTTTTCAAACTGTCAAAATAAAGTTTTAAAACAAAACCACTGCTTTTATGCTATAGTCAATTCGTTTTCTATATACTGGAATGAAATGACTAGGTACGAAATGACTAGGGTACGAAATGACTTTTCACAATGGTACGAAATGACTAGGGTACGAAATGACTTTTTGCAATGGTACGAAATGACTAGGGTACGAAATGACCAGGCAGCATGGTACGAAATGACTTGGGTACAAAGTGACTATGATTCATATATATGTATAAATAAATAAAAATTTTTTTTTTTTTAAATCAACATAATAATCATGGGAAACGAAATTTCGGTTCCGTGGTTTTGCCGACACGCTACCGGTAACGATCGTTACCGTTAAATCCAATGGCCTGGCCTGGCCTGCCCTGCATTTAAGAAAATGTCCACAGCAAACAACATGCTGTGTTTAAAACAAGAATATATTTTTAAAAAAGTACCAAGGGGAATTAAAAACTTAGCAGCAATCTCCATAGCACTGCTGATTGCCGTGGGCAACTGCAGGAGTCCATAGCACTGCTGATTGCCGTGGGCAACTGCAGGAGTTGTTCAAGGCATAATATTTATGAAAAATAAGAGGTAATTAATAAACAAGTATTTTACATGATACACCATTTATCCCAGTCAATTCTGCTAACAGACTGATCTGATTAATTTAGTTAAAAGTAATATGATTTGCTTCGATAAAGTCTACATAGTACAGTTTTCAGGAAAGGTTTAAAAAAAAATAACAGATTCTTACTAACTCTACCCATTGGAAATTTTTTTTCTTTAAACAACACAATAAGTTTAAGTACTACTAACATGTTAGTGTGACATCAGGTTGTTAGTCAATTTGTACCATGGTCGTTTAGTACCATAATCAGTTCATACCTATTTGGTCATTTTATACCCTAGTCATTTTGTACCTTGGTAATTTCATACCATAAAAAATGTGTAATGTCACCCCGGTAGTCTTTTATAAAATAACATTACATTTCAAACCTCTATAAGATGCAAACATCATCTGCAACTATGTTTTCCTTTTTTTGTTTTTTGACTTTATAAACCATTTAATTTTGTGAATTAACAAATGTGAAATCTACATCTGAAAATTGTGTGACTACTTGCAAATTGTAAATTTTAACACACAAGAAACAAGTCCACATTTTGAAAAGACAGCTTAATATAAAAAAAATATATGAAAATTCTTGGTCCCTTATGTTGGTTTGTTGTTTTTGACTTTTATATTAATTACCAGAAGGTTGCTACATGATCAAGATAGGTGATAACCCGTAGAAGTTGGCATGCAGAACTTTAGTAGTAAATACTAAATGGTCAACTCAGGTATATAGAAATAACATGTAGAGTGCTCAATTTTAAGGATTTTGGTTGCTTGCCCAGAGGGCAAGTATGGGTTAACATTGAGGTTGCCCCTCCAAAAATGTTGTTGCCCTGATTTCATCTGTGTTTTGAAAATAGAGTTTAACAACAACAGTTTAAAAACGATTATGGGAAAGGAAACTGCACATAATCAGCACTCAATTTTTACGGTCATCAGTGATGACCTGATATTCAGTCGGGCAATTTAATTCTATAATACTAGTTGCCCGTCGGACGACTAACTTTTTTTTACACCAAACAACAAGTTGTGTCCCATAACAATGTGCAGTTTCCTTGTCTACAATCACTTTTAAACTGTTGTTATCTAAAGCGTCAGTCAATCAGTTGAAATCACGTGGGTTTGTCTGCCACTCAGAACTCCTCGGCCAATTCTGTGAGACATCGGGGAAAAATCGTAATCGGATGAAGTATTCCGAATAGAAAACATTCCAGTGCATTCAATTGGAACATAAGTGTGTATTCGATTGGAATATAGTTGACATGTCACCAAATCACAAAAATCTTAAGCAAATAGGACCTATGTATAACTACAAACATTTAAAATCAAATAAAACAAAACCAAAAATATTGTAATAGTCCCAGAAACAAACGTTATATTGAATCTGGGTAATTATACCATTTTGACGTAATTAAAATAATTCTAGCTCTTCTAAAATGAGTGGAATACACTACAGAAGACAAAAGAAGAAAATGTATTTTATTGTCAGACAGTACAAATTACATTTTAGTGACAACATGTTAATTCCAAACCTGTTGGTTGCTGTTTTATTGGAATATATATATCTCTTATTTTCTAAACACAGATGAAATCAGGGCAACCAAATTTTTGGAGGGGCAACCTCGATGTGAACCCATACTTGACCTCCGGGCAAGCAACCAAAATCCTTCAAACTGAGCAACGACAGGAAACTAGTATCATAGAATTAAGTTGCCTAACTGAATATTAGGTCGTCACAGACGACCGGACGACCGTAAAAATTTAGCACTGAAGTACTGAACTTTCAACTGTCAAAATAAAGGTAAACAACAACAACAACAACAAAAAAACAAAAAAACATTGCATCTTTTTGACAAAAATACAGTACAAATGCTTTTTATGATACGGTCGATTCACTTTCTATATACTGGTACAAAATGACTTTTTACAACTTTGGTACGAAATTACCTGGCAGTATGGTATGAAATGGATGGTACAATATAACTATGGTTACTAATGGTATGAAGTGACTATGATTCGTGACAGCATATGTACGCATCAGCAGTCATCGCTAGCAAAGGCAAGAGATCACTCCCATTCCTTTTGCTTACAAAGATTTTAGTAATAAAATGTTTAATGCATTTTATTCAAAATTTCATTGATTGCTTGCCTAACGCCATTTCAGGAAAGTGATCTTCAGCTCGAGTGCTGGCACTGATTATCCTCGAGTAACCATGAACCATATCAATGGGAAATAGTTTCTTCACACATGAATTGTAATGTACGATCGATTTCATGTAATGGTTTACCTTGTTCAATATACCGTATACGCAAATATTTTCGCGGCTAAAATAATTCGCAATCAGGCTTGATAATAAATTAAAAATTATCCATATTTCATTTGCCAAACTGTTTTCAATGACGATTTCACACACATACTTGGACATGTTCACTATGCTGTCAGCGAGACCATTACCATTACCAATATTTATTTACATGCTCCATATACCACTAGAGTTTCAAGCATGTCTATCCCGGGCCCGATCTCTGGATAGCCAGTGAGACGTAAATGTTGTATGTATGTCTGATAAGACTATTGTCATGTTATCGATGGAACACGCACATGCGATACAGAACATTGAAAAACGCAAATATCATAAGAAATAACTTTTCATTATTGGTAATATTCGCAAACTTCCATTTATGGTTACAAAGAAAACAAAGAAAACTGAGATTACGTAACAACAGACTTGCACCCAAATGTGTGTCATCTGGATCAAATCCATGTGACCAGGCAGGTTTACAGAATCACGTGACCTTGCGGACCACCGACTGCTTGATTCTGATATGGGTTGGGCGTGTAGAGATAATATACCAAATCGGAAATAAGTTCACGGTGCTAATAACGTGTTCGTGATTTTCATGGTATATTTTATTCGCGAACATATTTGCGTATACGGTACTATTGAAAACAACCACAAATGTATAATAACAATGTCAGTTTCTGTTGTGAATGGATTAAATGCACGCCATTGTTCAATGTTAGTATTTCTCATATCCTCCCATAAACTGACTTCACAAAAATTCAGATCACAATGAATCTGCGAAGCAGACGAGACTTTAACAATGACATCATTGTAAAACTGTTGCTTATTTTATATTTAGGTATGTTTGATATTACAAATCATTTACTACAGTGCTACAGTGAAAAATGCCTGCCGTACATACATTTATATCTGTATAATAAATATTTTTCATGCCTACGTCTTTTTCTCATTTATGCAATTTGTTTTTGAGAGGGTTTTGTTAACTCAAAACTGACAAAAGTATTCCAATGTTAGTTCATGCTGTGCAGATTACTTAAAACAAGTCATATGTAAATAGACCAGTTCAATGCATTTCACAATGTGACAATACAGGGGTTTTTTTTTATTAACTATAATTTACAAAAGTGTGAAACAGCCAGGAAGTAGGTGGCATGCCCATTCCCAGACAACCAGTAAAACTATGCGAGAATAAACTATGTCAAGAAAAGTACGGTAAATTGTTATCCATGCATCGTGAATGATTTACTTAAGGATATATGTGTATAGTCAACAGAGAAAAATAATCCAAGGTTTCGATTGTACAATGTCAACGACTACGCGAAACAAAAACGGGAAAAAACCCAAAGCAAATGAACACTCACCCGAAAGATTTGATTTCTGTAATAATACCCCAGATGTCGCATCCAATATTTTAAGAGATGGTTCATTGGTTGTTAGAATAATAGAATTTAATGACGAATGATAGGTTACGCTTGTAACGTTTTCTCCAACGGATAAACAACCGTCTTCTGTTACGTACCACTGCCTGTCAGTGGCCGCCATGCTAATACCAGCACAGTTCTCGTTTTGGCATGACATCACGATTAATTTGAGATTTATATTGTAGTACGATATTTTAAAACTATTATCATATAACTACGTTTTGATTTCATTATTTTCGTTTTAGCCATCGTGAATTATATTTTAAAGTTAGTTTTATTCTTTGAATCGATTCCGAAATGACACGAAATGTCCGAAAGACATCGTCTTTGTCCGTACGCCATTGGCCGACAGGGGATGATGTCATCTCCGATCAAGATAAATTCCCATTTGTTGAGCATGTTGTGTGTAATATCTATTTACGGTAGCATAGTTGGGGGATTTTATGACAAAGTTAGGGTTTTTCCACAAAGTTATCATATAAAGTTACTACGCATACTAAATAATAATAAACTGTTTATGTATGAATGTATGTATGGATGAATCAATCAATCCCCTCATTCTATTAATCAATCATTCAGTCATTCATTCTATCAATCGATGAAACTTACAAATCTTGCTTTTTTTTTTTTTTTTTTTTCTTTTTTTTTGGGAGGGGTGGACTTGAATTAATGAAAAGTCAAATTTGAGTTTAGTCATATGTTCAACATAAAAACAATAACCGATTATACTGGAAGATTACGGCCTGCTAATTAATAACCCCAGTAAAAACACTAGATCTATATTCTACCACCATTGATCGACAAAACAAGATATTTCATAATTGACATATTCTGTTATCCCTTAATGTCCGGTCGATCTAGGATCGATCCCCTTCGGTAGGCCCACTGACTCATAATTACCAAATGTTTGACATCCAATAGCCGATGATTAATAAATCAATGTGCTCTAGTGGTGTTGTTAAACAAAACAAAACAGTCTTAGAGAGGAAACCATCTAAATGTTTCCATTACTAGGTAGCAAGGGGTCGTTTAGACAGGATAGAATATATACGTACGTCCTTATATAAACACAGTTGTGGTGCACTGGCTAAAATGAGAAATAGTCCATTGGCCCTTGGGCTCAACCAACTTTATGTCTCAAAATTATTTAATATCTAAAAAACATCAGTGTTAGTATTGTTTTGTTTGTACTATTATTATAATTAGTATTAATATTATGATACTATATCATCATTATCGTCATCATTATGATGACGATGATGATTATTATTATCAAATCAATGTGCTCTAGTGTTGTTGTTAAACAAAACAAAATTTATTGTTGTTATTATTATTATTAGTAGTAGTAGTAGTAGTAGTAGTAGTAGTAGTAGTAGTAGTAGTAGTAGTAGTAGTAGTAGTAGTAGTAGTAGTAGTAGTAGTAGTAGTAGTAGTAGTATGGCTCCGAGCGCATATTATCATCCTCATCCATATCCTCCTCATCCTCAACTCCTCCTCCTCATCCTCCTTATTGTCATCCTCATCGTCATCGTCATCGTCATCCTCATCCTCATTATCATCCTCATCCTCATCATCCTCATCCTTATCACAGTCATGATTATTATTATTATTATTATTATTATTATTATTATTATTATTATTATTATTATTATTATGGCTTCATTGCTACAAAACAATCAAATCAAATCATGAAATCGGTTTATTCATTTAAATACAAATGAGGTCTCAAGATGGGATGGGAGAGTGGGTTGCTAGTCACTTCGTACCATGGTCATTTCGTACCATAGTCATTTCGTACCTAATTTGGTCGTTTCGTACCCTGGTCATTTCGTACCTTGGTCATTTCGTACCATTGCAAAAAGTCATTTCGTACCTTGGTCATTTCGTACCATGGTCATTTCGTACCATTGCAAAAAGTCATTTCGTACCCTAGTCATTTCATACCTTGGTTATTTTGTACCATAACTGAAAGTCATATCGTACCATGGTATAACAATTTATAACAATCACCCCGGTAATGTCTTTTACAAAATAACATTAAATTACAAATTTGTGGTTAATTTAAGGGATATTTTATCAGCAAAAGACTAAAATTATTGCCACTTTGTATAAACATTAGCAATTGGCTAAGGTAGTTAATGTTTTAATGGCTGTTATTGTTTATTTCTTAAACAAATAAGATGCAAATAAACAAGTTTGAAAAGAAGACCTAATAAATAAATAATATTTTGTTGGTCCATTATATTGTTTTGTTGTTTTTGACTAATTATCTGGAGCCATTTCACACAAAATCGAAGTTGGCAGTTAGTAGTAAATATCATATACGGCTCTTGTCAGGTAAAATGGAAATAACGGTTGACAGGTATTTTATGGGTATCAATAACGATATTCTGCACAATAGCGTCTTCTGGTTTGCAAACGGTCAAAATAAAGTTTTAAAACAAAACCACTGCTTTTATGCTATAGTCAATTCATTTTCGTACCATAACTGAAAAGTCAATTCGTTTTCTATATACTGGAATGAAATGACTAGGGTACGAAATGACTGGGGTACGAAATGACTTTTCACAATTGTACGAAATGACTAGGGTACGAAATGCCTTGGGTACGAAATGACTTTTTGCAATGGTACGAAATGACCAAGGTACGAAATGACCAGGCAGCATGGTACGAAATAGATGGTACGATATGACTTGGGTACGAAGTGACTATGATTCGGAGAGTGTACAGCACAGAAGAAAATAGACGGGATCTCTACTTTTCTGGTTTAGAGAAACAGTCTACATTTGGCGCATGTTTATGGTTGTTTGTCTGATTTGCAAGAACAAAACTTGTTTTAGTGTTAGAATTGACATTGGGGTTTTTTTTGACCAAACATTGACACGATGTCTGCTAATATTCAAGTCATTACTCCAAAATATGTTACTCTCACCATAACGAGTGTAGCAAATATGTTTGGCACAGAAAGACGTTTTGAAAAAGATTTAACCATTGCGCAATTGAAGGTACGGTACAGTATCATAGTATGAGTATCATCGCGTTACTAAGGGCCGAAAACCTGTTTAGAATGCTACCTTTAGAATTATATCCGTCAATATTCCCACCCCACTTTTAAAATAAACGTTTATCTATCCACTTCCTCGAGAACCAATGACAATGTTAACAGACATTTTACAGCATAGAGCAAGCATTTTTTTTAAATACTTTTTATCTCATCAAACTATCCTCACAATTTCAATGTTTAGTCACTCCCTGTATTTTTAGCTCCCTGTCAAACGTGACCCGTCTGCCAAAATTGTGTATGTGAAATGTCGAAAAGTGAAAACTTCTTATAGTGTTGCTACATATTAATAATCAAATTATATATATTATTTCTACAAAGGATATATAAATAATTGGTGATAAAATTTACTAATACTCATACAAATTTACTAAACTGTTTATTTATTGGTATATATGTCTACGTAATGTGAAACCATACTATGGGACAAATCAAATGTTTATGTATGTATTTATTGAGCTGAAAGACTTTCGCATCACCAACAGTACATGTATTTGCAATTCGGTTGCACACAGTAATTTATATATAGCTATTCACACACACACACAAAACATGCATTAAACAAGACCGAATATATGACAAATGTTTTGAAAGGTCACTAGCCACAGGGCTAGTGGGTTTGGCCACCAGGAGAAAGCACTAGCCCAAATTCCTGATCAATTATAACTGGAATTTTTATATAATTTGTAACATTACAAATTTACAAATATAACAGGAAAATGAAACAAACAATTAAATCATGTTGTAACTTTCATTTTAGGCCAGACAAGCAAGAGCATAAAACACACAAGAAGATTTTAGGAAACATTTGAATTTAGTCCGAGTACTCTTGACTGTAAGAGACCTAGACGGACATTTGGACATAAATACGCTCTCATTACAGTCGGAGACCAAGCTATGTATTTTTTTGGCAATTGCCGACAACCAAAAAGTTGTCAAAGATTTTCGCTCTAATACCACAACAATCCTGTTTGACATCAAATGCATTTACATCGTCCATTTTCGAGTTACTTGATTAAAAAAAATTCAGATATTAATCACTAATACACACACTACAGAAACAGCACCCACATTCAGCTAAGCTTCGGCAAACTCCGGACAGCAGAATTCTAAGTTCATCGACCTATATCGTGACGTTGCGTCACGTCGCCCACTCAGCCATTCCGTCTTCCAGGGGCCGTCTCAAAACAACAAGTGCCTGACAATCACAAAAAAATAGTTTGTTTTGTGTAATGACACCACTAGAGCACATTGATTCATTAATCATCGGCTATTGGATGTCAGATATTTATTTTAAGCCAAACTAGAATTATTAACCAAAAAAAAAAAAAAAAAAACTTAATATTTTTTCTGGAACAGGGTACAGCCTTGTAACGTCAAGATTACGTCAAAACAAAACCCCAAGAAACAGTAGTCTGTTTTATATTTGCCACCTTTGCAGTTTCTAAGGCAACTTATAAAAAAAAAAAAAATGTGTTTGTTGACATTGAAATAAATATTCACTGCCGTCCAACTTCCAGTTGCAGGTGTGTTTTTTTTTCTTTAACTCCCATGCTGTGATACTGTTGTCGAATGACCACTGCATGAACCAGTCAAAATAGTTTTTAATTATTTAACGAAAAATGGCTGGTGAAAACTTTAGGCCTGAGCAAGACTGTTGTCAAGGAATCATTTCTTACTAAGCATTGAGTTTGTGCCATGCAGCACTTTTTTAATGCTTTCGTACTAGAATAAGTCAAATTATACAGAATGGAATCATTCAGAAAAACTCGTCCAATTATGTATTTTATGATATTTTATATTGGCTGAGGAGTCCCGAGTGGAGACTTTTTTCTCTTGGTTTTACAACAGCATTAAATTGCGGTTTCAAATCAATTTTAGGTTAGATTTTGCTGCCAAAAATTTATGGGAGTGATTAATTGTTTTCTAACTTAGATAATGGGGATCCATGTAAGATATTACAATCTTTATACCATAAATTTACATGCTAAGGGGAGCTAAAAATTACTTGTTTTAAAATAATCTCAGGGGAGTGACAGGGAGCAAGAGTGATAGCTCCCTTTAAATGGTGAGGTCATTTGTAAGGAGATAAAATGTGACATTCAAATTTAAAAACATATATACATTGAGATATGGGCTCCATTTTGTATACATGTACACATAGGTTAACTCCACACCCCTTCAAATAATTGTTAGTTCCATATATTCCCAGGTAACCTCAGTGGTTGAATATCATTATATTGATTCAGTGATTATTCATTGTTTCTATTGAAAACTTCTTTTTGATATTTTGTCAATATGTGCAAGCTTTACTCAAGATTTTGCGAATGTAATACAAATCACTCGCCTGGAGCTTATGAGGAGAGTAATTTATCACACACCTGCTGTTTTCAAACCTGAAGTGTTACAAATCATCCTTAAAAATATACAACATTAAGCCCATGACTCAATTGTGTTCAGGTGACACCTGAAAAACACCCATACGTCTCCAACCAGAAACCAAATTTTCCATTGAGAGCCTTTTTTATAAGTTTAAAAAATTGTACCATTTATCAAATATAAATCAGAAAAAAAATGATACAGTTGTATGTATTGTGTATAAAGCAAAAGGGGTGGTGTGGAACTTGTCTGTCGTACTTTGTACCCGTCTCCATTTTAAGTATTTTTGTCAGTTACTTCAGTTTGGTTTCACAAAAACAAGATAAATGATTGTGCTTTCAAAAGAAATAAATTTTTATTTTATTTTTTGTGTGCAATTTGTAAAAACATTGGTCAGTATTATAAATAAACAGCAATACTTGCCAATGATTAAGAATGTCATCTGCTCATGGAGTTCGAAATCATGTTTTCTTATCCTACTAAACTTGATATTTGTTATTTTGTTTTGTTTTGGGTTTTATTATTATTAATAATATTATTATTATTATTATTGTGTTAATCTGTAATATTATTTTGTATGTACAATAAAACAGTGGACTGGTGTCATGTTATGTTTACAGAGTGCTAAATGATATGCTGGATATGTAAAACTGAGTTTCAGATTGTTTAATATTCAAAAACAGACCTGGTCTATCAAGACTGCTGTTAAGATCGGCCAATTTCATATAAATTGTATTTCCCCAAGTTAAACATTGACAGACGTTTTGTTTGTAATACAGTGAAACCTCATCTTAGGGATCTAATATTTATTCGATTTAGACAAAATCCGATGTTTAGAATAGAGGGTTAGGTTTAAGAAGTGAGAAAATTTGGAACAATGAAATTTGGCCAGTTTTGACAAGATTCTAGGTTGTTCAGGGTCCGGTTTAGACAGGCATCACTGTAAAAATATATTCTCAGTAATTAAAACAAATTATACTGACATCTAAACTACCAATTAAAACAAGTGCTTGTGTTCTTAATAGTCAGTTCCCATCCTTATCATATGAGCACTAATTCAATTTCTCTAATTATTTTATATAAGCCTAGATCAACTCAAATTAATTTAGTTTTAATCACTTTATCAAAGTAAATATGCATAGCAATATTACTAACTGGTGAGTGGTATTAAAATATTAGATATATACTTGTATGTGACACCGTAGCATTTCTGTGATTTTAGGAGTAATGGTTAAAAATGTCGGAATAATGGGAGTTGTTTCCCTTGTTCAAGTAAATAAAATGGGATTGAAACAGATACATATATTACATTGGTCTATTACCATACTTTTTTTTCTTTAAATGCCACAAACAGAGACAAAAACTTCTCTTTTTTGGGGGGGGGGGGGGGGATATTACAAACATGGATTCATGATGATGAGATGAATGGTGAAACTGTAGTATTTCCATTTTGGTGACTTGAGAACCATTACCAAACTTAATGTAACAGACCCTAGTTTTTAAACACTAGGGCATATGTTTCACTATTCTGTCAAATGAAATCAGACATTACTAAAATTTTATTGTTTAGTATACCCATTTCCATACATCCGAAAAGTGTTTGTGGTCATCCTGATGTTTCTATTATCACAAAATGCATTTTTCATATTTAAAAACGCAGATACCTTTGACAAATAATGGTTGTGCAGGCAAACTTTAGTCTAAGCTAATAATAGAAATAATCACATTGTATAAAATACCTTGATTGTTTTAAATTTGCTAATTATTTGACTAGTTTCTGCATTTAGTTGGAAGGTTTTTGTTTTTTTGTGGGGGTGTTAATAACTCTGACCTTAATTAACAGTGAAATGATATTGCTGTTGCCACTTAATCTTGCACGCCAAGGTGGTGGTGAGTGCTCATTTGGTGCACTGTCAATCAAGGATTGATTCCCGTCAGTGGGCCCATTGAGCTATTTCTTGCTCCATCCATTGCACCATGACTGGTGTATCAAAAGTCATGGTATGTGCTATCCTGTCTGATATGGTGCATACAAAAGATCCCATGCTAGTAATGGGAAAATGTAGCAGGTTTCCTTTAAGACTATATATGTCAAAATTACCAACTGTTTGACCTTCAGTAACCGATAATTAATAATTCAATGTGCTCTAGTGGTGTTATTAAACAAAACAAAGATGGGACAACAATCTACTTAGTTAATTTTATATATTATATTTATACCTTAAATGGAAGTGGCTGACAATAGTTATTTATTGAATACATTAAGTTCTTTTAATGCTGATATACGTATTGGATTGTCAAACATCCAAAGTTTATACAAAAATTAGAGTACCCTATTGTGAGAGGTTTTTTAATTTCTTTCTTTTTGTCAGCATTTAGAAGTTACTTTCAAGAGTGCTTTTTGCAGTGTTTCTTTTCTATGGCATTTTTCTCTTTGGTTTCAGGGAAAGATTGAATTGCTATCTGGAGCATCATCTAGCACCATGAAGTTGATAGTTTATAACAAAGACAGGAAGATGATCTGTGCTCTTGACAATGATGACGCTCTCTTGGGATCTTATCCAGTTGAAAACGATATGACAGTACACGTAAGATTTTATATTTTGTCTTTCTGTTTAATGTGTGTGACTAGTTTGAGCTGTTCCATCACTGTGTGTTCTTGGGGAGCAGAATATACATTGTAGCTCAGTGGTAAAGTCTTATCAGGCACCTAATTCACAAAGCTGTCTTAAGCAGCGATCATCACATTGTCCTTGCAAGCATTTTAGCATGGCACTATAAGATCACAATGTTGCAAGAGTTTAGTGTATTTGGCCCCTAAGAAGTCATAGGATATCTATTAGATTATTTCCAATTTCAACCAGTATTACCGGGTATATGAATGGTATGTTCTATTTATGAAAAACTGCTTATTAAAAATCTGTTGCTGCTTAGCAGTATCTGTAGCCAATATGGAGGCAGTATGCTTTTTCTTTTACACCAGACCTGCCATTACAGTATATATGAATGTGAAATCAGTAGGTGCGTGTCCAGGAATGAGTGGGTCTAGACAGGTAAGTGAAATTTATAGGGAGGGTTCGAGTCATGCTTCCCTGGAAACTACATGTGTACATTGAAAACAAAGGCAATTTGCTTGAGCAGGGGTAGGTTTTGACCCCTGAAAACCCCATCCTGCACATACACCTGATCCAATAACAGTGCTGTCAAGTCTCACACATTCGGCGTGAGACTCGCGCATTTGAACGTTGTGTCACGCTCTCACGCCAGTACATGATTTGTTCACACATTTTAAACATTATAGCAAAAAAAAAAAACGTTATACATATATATATTTTGTTGTTCATTCGGTCTCAATGACCGACAAACAAGCCTGTGACTGCCGGCCACCCCGGTTAAGCATCGTAAGGCATTAAAATCATATAATAGGTGTCCACATTGTTTATTGGTCAGAATCTCGAACAGTGACCAATTGTTAGCACGTTTATTTCCCGCGCCGGTTTATTCGGATTCACGATGTCGGACTCCGACCAGACAAAATCTCACTCCTTGCGAAAGTTCCAACTTGAGAGCTCAGCAATAACTACTGTTGACTTAAAATTGCAAAGGAAAAGAAATGTTTGTTTAACAACATTTTAATCATTTCAGACTAGCTATTTAGTGTTAAAATGGTCACCAGATGATAGAATGATAAATATTTTTGGTTTGATTTTGTTGTATCACAGCTGTGTTAAACTGTATGCCTTATTATCACTTCTGCAGATTGAGAACAGTGGCCTACACAAAGGTGAATTTGAGGACGTGTCAAAAGTGGAAAAATTTGAAATCTCACAAGAACAGTATGATAAAAGAACAGGTACTAAATTTAAATTTCACTAATTTTACCTTTAATATATGTTTTCTTACCTTTAATTAATGTACAGGAGGAAGTCTGTTTTAACAAAAACAAATACTCTAATTTTTTAAATGAGTGTATTATGAAAATGTTTAATGTCTTCAACCACTGCCAACTCTGATTTAATTGATACTGCTGCTGCCACAAAATACCTTTCTTTAATACCAAATATTAGTTTTAGTTTTTCAATCAAGGTTTTTTTATATTTGTTTTTTATCATGTCCAAAAACTAATCTAAATTTGCTTGCATAAATACCATTTTACAAAACTGTATTTTCTATGTCATAATTAACAATGTAATAATATACAGTGGAAAAAGACCAAGCTGTTAGGATAAATATATACATGTATACTTTTTTTTATCAGATTCAGTTCGAGCTTTTAAAGAGCGGAACAAAATAGGTAGATTTAATGAAGAAGAACTAGCTATTAGAGAAGCACAAAGGAAAAAGAGAGAGGAAGAAGAAAGACAGAAGACTGAAAGTATCAAAGTTGGAGACAGGTATTGATGTAGAGACCACATTGGTGTTTGGTAAAAAAAAGAGATGAAACATTAGTTATAATTTGAATCTCTAATTTCAAGCTCTTATAATTTGAACCTTCAGAAAAGGTCACATATAGTTTACAATCTGTATTTGTTGATTATAATTAGTTAGATATTTTCATTTGAAAATAATTTTATATCCTACGCTCATACAGTGGAAGTAACATGTAGTTTACACCAGGGTTTCTAGAATTTCCAAAAAATCCTCTAGCCATGATATCAGTGATTTTCAAAATCCACTAGCCATGGTTAAAAATCTACTAGCCCTACTTCTGTATGTTCTGTAAATTTGTACCAAAAATAATAGAATGTAAACACCCACTCCCCCAATATGTCCAAAGCACTCTATAATCACTATTAATAATTATTAACGTAATTTGTAATATGTTTATTTACAAGTACAAATACCATTAATTATTTCAGATAAATTAATATATATATATATTATTTAGTGTACTTTTAAAAAATGTTATAGTCTGCAAAACTGAGTCTTGCTAATATACACATTTATTATTATTATTTTTTTTTTTTTAAAGTAATTTTATAGTATTACACTTTTTGTATGTACTGCCCAAGAAGATTGATACATTCATTACAAATGTTCACATTATTAGCAATGGAAACTAATTTGCTGTACTTAATTGACTGGTTTCCATTTGCATTATGCCTACTTAGAATAGCAAATCATTGAGTACCAGTGTAATCAGCTTAGATGTGAATAAAATTAAATTGGTAAATAGATTAATTTTTAGATGGTATATTGATGAATAGATTTTAACATGACATTGGTGAATAAAATGGTGACATTTCTGCTGGGGATTGGTGATAGATTGGGGGGGGGGGGGGGGGGGGGCAGATGGAACAAACATTTACTGGCCCTACAATAATGTGAAAAATACTTGCTACAGGTGTCAGGATACCATATTTTAGAAGCCATGTAACACAGTTTCTCTGTAAAAATAACATTATTTTCCAAAACAGCTATATTTTTGTGTTTTTGTTTATACATATATAAGTTGTAATTCTGAGCTGTTAAATTATATTTTAATGAAACAAAAACAGGACTTGTAGGTGAAGATATACAGTGACATAATCGACAAGATTGAATTTTTTCTTTTTTCTTCTTCTTTTACCAGGGCTCGCGCTGTCGGTAGCCAAATTAGCCATTGGCTAATTTTTACAAAAAATGGCTAATAAAATTTGCAAGTGGCTAAAATGTTGGCTATGCCATTTTCTGTCTTCTGATGTGAACAAACGGTTACATAATCTATCCGACACCTCAAACATAATAATACTACCAAATATGCAATTAGCGTAATAGAGATCTCGTGACCGGTACCGAGAAACGGTGTCATGCAGAATACAGCGTAGGCCTTATAATGTTTGCTTATTTTAATAATCACGGTTATTAATTTTAACGGCATGCATTCAACATGTATGACAGCAATGTCTGGAAGATCTGTAACTTGTTATTTTTATGTTGTAAAATCTTTGAACCAAAGTAGGCTAATAAAAACAGACCGACAATGCGTGTCAATTTGAATACACATGCCAGTTAAGGGCCAAAAGACATGCAGGCTATCTCAAGGTCCGAGTTCAGCCAGACCGAGCGAAAACAAAACGTTCATTAGACTGGTTTGTGCACTTCACGTTAAACCAAATGGACACGACGAACACCAATCAAATAGACGTTCGTTGGCTGAACTGAGGACAGCTCTCGGTGGAATATACGTCACGCCTCAGTCAGCTGACACCCAAGTGTCAAGAGACATCGTTGCGGACATTAAACAATACGATTACGCAAAAGTAAATCTTGATGTAAATTTGTAGAAAAACAATAGTTATTTGCATCAATGAATACCTAACTGCAGTTTGTGTTTATTCCTTTGTCTTTGTTAATTTCGTACCCATGGTCGAGAGCACGCATGCAAATCGCGATCGCCGGAAATGAACATGCAGTATTTAAATTATACAAATTGCAGTTAAATGTACACTGAATAAAATTAGTTTACAATAATCATATTTGTTAGATAATTTTAGATATAAATTTGTAACACTGTGAGATGACATTTAATAAGTTATACGGATTTTAAAAAGACCGTAAATGTTTATTTTATTAATAATGTTTTTTTTTTTTTTTTTTTTTTTTTTTTAAATAAATGGAGTATACTATGAAGTCGGCATTCTTAGCCGGGGTATTTTGTAAGCAGAAATCACAACAAACATTTAACACGACGCTGAAATCAACCGCAACAACATGGCACAAATTATGAAATTGTTTGGGGTGGGGAATTGATGGGTCACTTCAAACTAACATAAAGATTGCTATTTAAAGAAATAATGAGCTCTATATATAAAAAAAAGCTCTCAAATCTTTATTTGGAAAAAAGGAAGAAAGAAACATCCAACCCACCCCCATATTTCTGTATGTTTGTTAATTTAATACCATAGGCCTTAGAAGTGGGGGTGGGTGTATGGGGTACTGGCTTCAAACTCTGAAGATATTGCATAACCCCATCCCAACCCCACCCCCGCTGAAAAATCGAAGTAATATATTAACTGCCCCTACCCCCATTGAGGTTTTGTTATTCCTATTTATTCCAGTTTGTACACAATTAGCTGAAAAAGATACATTTTCATATTCATATATAAATACTCTATACAGTACTGCGTAAAACAAATTTGGTTAAAGCATTTTCAATATGGCTAATAAAAATTCCATTTGGCTAATATTTTGGCTACAGGTATTTTTGATCCAGGGTGAGCCCTGTTTTACTGGGGTTTTTTTAAAGGTACACTTATAATCCTCAGCTCAGACTGACCATGTCAAAAGAAGAAAAAAGAAAAAAAAAGTAAAATAGATGTGTTTCTTCTTTTACTTTAAAATGTATCACAAATAATATCATGGTGATGCCACACACATGTACATGGAGCTGTTGATTTGACAATGTTTTTAGGTGTTATTAAATTAACATTTGTATTTAAAAAATAAAGACCAAGCCATATTTACATAATACCAATAAATACTGTGATTTTAATTTTTCTTTACATAGATGTGAAGTGCGGATTGTTGAACAGCCAACTAAAAGGGGAGTCGTTAAATATGTTGGTAAGTTAATTTTATTTCCAAGAAAAAAGTACATTTAATTTTTTAAGAACATGGGTTGAGGCTATGAGTTGAAGGGGAAAATGAAATAAATAAAGTTTGTTAGGTCTATAGATTTAGCAGACATCGGTAACGCGGACAACATGAGACACTGTAGGCTGGCGACAGACCTAGGATTCCAAGTGGCTATGTGTGTACTGTCTGCCAGTCTTTGATTGTGTATGCCCCAACTCCTCTCCATAAAAATATACTTCATTATGACATTCAAGTTCTATTGTGATGTTCAAGCACTACATAGCTCAAATATACAACAGTCGCTACCCAGGATGTTCAAGTCGACTTAATTCATGGCATTGTGTGACCAGATTAAATACCAACATATCACAATATCACATAGTTTATAGACCCTCCATTTATTGGAGGACAATTTTGGGGGCTAGAGAAACCTTTATAGATTCGAATCGTCCATTTGGTTTTACACTGTTATAAAATAATGGGTCATGGGGATGCATGGACGGTGCACAATAATAAGTTGCAACATATCATGTTACAACTCTAATATATTTGACATATTATAGTAAAATTATGCATTAAATGTGTAATATTTTATATATAAATGACCCAAACTATATATAAAATGAAAAAACAAACAAAAACACACACAAAAGAAAAAGAAAAACTTAAAAATAATGACGCACCTCACTGCACTGAAGAGGCAAATGTACATAACATTTTGTTTTTTAATTTATAGATTATATCTTTGACACTTAAGACAATCACAGCTATATTATTCTCTAGTATATATCATATTATACAGATGGTATTAATTACGAGCGTTCATTTGATAGACCGGCCTTTGCAGCGATGTCCTAGTCACCAGGATATTTCTTTCTATTTTTCATTTTATTTTCCCACATAAACTGATTGTTAAACTTGTTGCATAGTCCCTGTAAAGTAAAAATATTTATTAATAAAAACTGGTTTGTAGCTGTAAAAGTTCAAACTTCTTGTATGGTTCCTGTAAAGTAAAAATATTTTATTAATATATATTGAAATTGTCCCTGCACAGGTATCTCATTTCTTATAGTTCATCCTACAGGGTATGCCTTTTTTTTTCATACTATGAGATTTACTACAATTATTTATTCCTGAGCCGATTGATTTGTAAATTGCACGCAAAAATAGTTTTTTTGTTTGTTTTAGTTATTTGCAAAACAAAAAACACAAACAAATTATTTACAAAACAAATTTTTGTAGAATGATGGGACAACTATAGTTTTCGACAGTTACAGTTGTATTCATGGATATTAATAATTACTGCAATAAATTATTACTACAGTTTTCTTCACATAATATATTTGTTTGTTGGTTTTTCTATAAATTATATCTTATGTTAACAATAACAGAACACAATTACTGCAATGGGGAGTAAAACTTTATTTTTGTTTTTATTGTTCACTGTAGGCCTACGCGTCCTTTCCTCTCCGGAAGTGACAGCCTTTAAAAGTATAGGGCCTTATGTAGTTTCTGTAAATTCGAGAGCTCCAAAGGGAGATAATTTTTGTGTTGCATAATACCCTTCTTGCACAGGACTATATACATGTAAAAGATCCATTACTGCTTTATTTGGTGGGAGTAGCCTGTGTGACTACAGTGGGTTTCCTTTCATGTTTTGTTATCTGCTATAGTGTATGATGTTTGTTTTCTGGTTCATGTCTAGGTTTAACAGACTTCAAGCCTGGACACTGGATAGGTGTTCAGTATGATGAGCCTCATGGGAAGAATGATGGCAGGTGTGTATGAATCACTCATTATGTATTATGTTTCATACAGCTCTTCAAAAAAATAGATAGAAATTAAAAACCACTCAGTCTAATAATTAAAACTCTAATCATGGCTAGCTCTGGGCGAGCAGAAAATGTTGCCAAATTATCTATTAAACTTCAAAAATGGCAAACGCCCACTTTATTTTCCAACAAAATATCAATAATTACATTAAATATGTTAACCAAATTAAAATAATATTCGCCACTTGTTTCTAAAATTTACAATTGGCGATGTTGGTGAGTGTCTGAGCTAACCCTGCTAATATTATATTGAAAGCTTCATGAAAATGTTGCCCTTTTTTTATATTTCAAAAATCTATAGTTTGAATTCATGCCATGTATATAAATTAAAACATCAAAAACCACTGAGCTATTGGCTGAGTATTTATATGTTTTGTTATATTTAATTTTTCGTACTTCTGTTATAATATTTTTTGTGAACAGAATTTAAGGTTAGCCATTATAAGACCCACATCAAAGTGCTTCATAAGACTGAGTTATCACGCTTATAGTGGAAGTTTGCAACTGCTGTTTCATAATATATCTAATGATTTTAGTAAGTTACAATGTAGTATAGAAGAAAGAAAAAGAAAATTGTTTGCTGAATATTGGATTTTTTTCCATTTTTTTTCTTCTTTCCTATTTTTAATAAGATTCCAAAATCTTGTGTGTCTTATTGCAGCACTCAAAATGGTGTTGTATTATTATAATGGCAGTCTGTCTTGGCGATTATTGTTAAACAAAATTTAAAATTATGCACTGAGAAAAAGTTGCAAGTAAGTGATGTAACTGTATTTCAGTTTAAATGAGTAAATGACTGGCCTTTTCTGGAATAGAGTTAATTTACATATAACTGTATTTCGACTTGAATGAATATGAAAATTATGTTTGGTAATTCACTGGCCTTCATGACAGTGTTGTTAAGGTGCATATAACTGTCTTTCAACTTGAATGAGTATGAAAATTATGTTTGGTAATTCACTAGCCTTCATGACAGTGTTGTTAAGGTGCATATAACTATTTCAGTTTGAATGAGTATGAAATGTTTGGTAATTCACTAACCTTCATGACAGTGTTGTTAAGGTGCATATAACTGTATCTCAGTTTGAATGAGTATGAAATGTTTGGTAATTCACTAGCCTTCATGACAGTGTTGTTAAGGTGCATATAACTGTATCTCAGTTTGAATGAGTATGATATGTTTCGTAATTCACTAGCCTTCATGACAGTGTTGTTAAAGGTAAGGTCAACTCAAACAAAAGCCTTATGTGTTGGAAAGATGCATACCCGGACTACCAACACATACTGACACTTTAACAAATGAAAAACGCGTAATTTTAGAGTTAATAAAAAAACATGATTATTCCTGCTAACAGGGGGCAGCCATTTTGTTTTGTTTTTGTGACGTCCAGTGGAATAGCTTGGGGCGAAGTGACGTCAGCTCCTGACCATCTCCTGTATATACAGTGTAAGCAAAAGCAGTAATTTTCGACAAGGCGCTTCTCTTTGATCAATCTGTCTTGTAAAACAGCATAAATGACGTAATAATATAATAAACTATTTAACTAAATATATTTCAAGTTGCATTAACAGAACAAAATGGGGTTATAGTATTTTTCTCTGTTAAATAATCCAAAGGAAAAATGTACACTATTAGGCCTGTTGATATGCTACGTTGGAGCAAAAACGACAACCCACGATACCCAAGTGATAATTTTCTTTTCTTTGGGACTACGTAATTGGTCAGTTCTGTGGTTTTAGATGGAAAAGTCTACTTAATCAATAGTTTTACAGAACTATTTACAGTGGGGCGACAGGTAATATTCCACGATACCGGTATGTATTTTTGTGTCTAGACAGCGTCAATTAATTGGCTCGTCTGGTTACCAATCAAATACACACCTGCCAATCAGGAGTCACAGGTAGAAGCAACTAACAGCATAGACCAATTAACTAAGAAAACACTCTGTGTAGCATTTCAGTGCATAGGTTAATGCATGGACCAAACATTGTTAATTATTTCAACTTGTTGTGTAGCCACTTTGACGATGGTATTTTATTTTGTATAATACATATAGTGCTGGATATACTTATTGCTGGCTTACTGGGATGTGTATTATTACAGAACATTGCAATGTATGACTATTTATCATCCCGCAAAAACCAGGTAGATTGTGTTTCTCTAGTTCTAAGGCTCATTCCTGACATTACGCGTTAAGTATTACGTAACCACCAGCTCGCCAGAGGGCGTACTCACTGAGATGGTACAAAATGGCTGCGCCCGTTATATATAATAGCCGTCATATTTAACCGTTTTTATTAATTAACTATACGATTATACTTGTTGATATTAAGCAATAATGTGCATTATATATCGTTGAATATGCATACCAGGCCAAATGCCTTAATTGTCACTTCCTTTAAGGTGCATATAACTGTATTTCAATTGGAATGAGTATGAAAGTTATGTTTGGTAATTCATTAGCCTTCATGACAGTGTTGTTACGATGCATATAACTGTACTTCAACTTGAATGAGTATGAAAATTATGTTTGGTAATTCACTAGCCTTCATGACAGTGTTGTTAAGGTGCATATAACTGTATTTCAGTTTGAATGAGTATGAAATGTTTGGTAATTCACTAGCCTACATGACAGTGTTGTTAAGGTGCATATAACTGTATTTCAATTTGAATGAGTATGAAATGTTTGGTAATTCACTAGCCTTCATGACAGTGTTGTTACGGTGCATATAACTGTATTTCAATTTGAATGAGTATGAAATGTTTGGTAATTCACTAGCCTTCATGACAGTGTTGTTAAGGTGCATATAACTGTATTTCAGTTTGAATGAGTATGTACGTGTATTAACAATTTCAAGACATATGTCTAGGCACCTCCTAGGTGATGACCAGGTCACCAATGCCATATGTCCAATAAAAAAACCAACACAATGGAAATGATTAGACTGTGACGTATAGTCTGTGTCAGTTTTAAATGCCATGGCTGTAAATAACTTTTAGTCAAAAAAGATGTTAAAATTTGCTTAAAACCTGGTTTTTGAGGATATGTAAGAAATAGAATAATACATTCATGTTCTTTAGTTACCATTTATCTCATAACGCGTTTAAAAACGTATCAAACTCGCTTTCGCTCGTTATATACTTTTTAAAATAACTTGTGCGATAAATGGTATCTAACAGCCACTCATGTATTATTCTGTATATAACTGTATTTCAGTTTGAATGAGTATAATATTGGTAATTGACTGGCCTTCATGACAGTGTTATTTAAAAGGTACATATAACCAATTTAATTTGAATGAGTATAAAATGTTTGGTAACTGACTGGCCTTTAAGAGGTAGTGTTGTTAAAGTAGATGTAACTAAAGTACTGTTGGAAATAGAATAAAAATGATTTTCGTCGATTATTTCTTATATATTAAATTGACAAGTAAATATTTTGTAAATATCTATTTAATGATAGTCTACCTAATTTAGCATTTACTTGTTTGGGTGCTCATTGATGTTCAAGGTGGTGTTTACTCTTAAAATTAAAAGAAAAATGTCAGTAAACAGGTGATTTGTGCACTTTATTGGAACAGACTATAACCAATTTTGGTCAACATGTGTCAGTTTCATTGCTGTTAAAATATGTGAGGGACTGTTCCTGTTTGTAGTCATTTATAAGTAACGTTTTAGCAAAACACACAGCTAAGGTGTATGCCCAGAACAGCCTGCTTGAAGTTTTCCTTAGATGTATTAAATCATGAAAATAAAATAGATATACAGCAAAACCCCTCTAAGCTGGACATCCATGGAGTAGAAAGTCTGGTTTTAAAGGGTATTTGTTCAGCGTGGTGTTCTGTACTGAATTTTAAAAAGTGACTATGAAAAATGTCTGTTTTGGTGGGGTTTTTTAAGGGAATTCCAGTTTAAAGAGGGTCCGGTTTTAAGGGGTTTCACTATATATAATGTAAAACAAGATGTTATATTCATTTATGTATTGAAGTAATAACAAAAAATGGCACCTTCAGACCTATTATTGATTGAATTTTCTTTAAATTAAATTAATCCACTGCTGTTTGACAGCACTATCATTAAAAAAATTACATATATTTTTATTTCAGTGTTAATGGAAAGCAGTACTTTGAGTGCCCTAACAAATATGGTGCTTTTGTGAAACCTCAGTTTGTGGAGGTTGGTGACTTTCCTGAGGAAGACTTTGGACTGGGTGATGATGAGATGTAGACTGTTGCGAGGTGGTGGACAGAGGTCACCATGTTCACACCGACTGTGATTTTAACTTTTAACAGCACTAAATTATGATCCAGCTTTCAGTCCAGTTCAGCACCTTAAGTTTAAGGACGTGGCTGTCATTGCTTTCTACTGCTTCATTTAATATGATTTATGTGACTCAGATGTATATTGATTGCTTATTTTTATATTTATTTTTATATTTAGCAGAAAGAAACAGTTTATTAACATGTTTCTGCAGGTGATTTTTTTTATTATGCAATTTTTGTTTTATGTATTCTGTTAGATCTGCCATTTTGTTATTTGCCAGATATCTTCTTGTGCGATTGAACTTGAGATTCTGGTTGATGAGAAACCAAATTCTACACAGATATTCCTAATAATAAGTGTAAATTCTTGAAATTAGGTTATTACGACATTTGCATAAATATTTGTGTTCCCACATCACAAGAAAAAAACAGTTACTACAGTCTAACCTGCACAAACGGCCATCTTTATTAAGCAGCCAGCTATCACAAGACTCCAATTTATAATTTATTATTACCCAAGATGAAAATTACGAAGTATTAAACAGTCAACTACCAGTTATGTTATTCACAGTTAACAGAATTTTTTTTATACTCCCTTAGATGACTGCTTAACATAGTTTGACTGTATTAAAAAGAAGCCTTTCTTTTGTGATAAATTAAATTAATGCACGTAAACAAGACCCTTGACCTCACATCACCTTGAAAACATATATATTTGTTTTCAAGGTGATGTGAAGTCATGGTTCTTGTTTAGAAGGGGTGGGATGTCGTTCAGTAGTCGAGTGTGAATTGATCACCATCAATGGACACAGTTCCCCTTTATCAAATACATGGGTGAAGCAAATTTCATAGATATTTAATTCTTAATTATTTATTGTAATATCTTTGCTGCATTATTTTTAAGTGTTTAGAACCTGCTGAATATTTTAGTCTAGCATTTGCTCTATTACGTCTAAATGTCTACACACTACTGAATATTTTAGTGTGGCATTTGTGAACTGTGAGACTAAGTGACAATATCAGCTTATAAAACCTTGACTCCAGTTTCTAATAATGACATGAGACTTTAATATCATGGCAAAGATTTGAGTCTAGACTCAAAAGTTTTATAAGCACAGGTTTAGATTAGAAGTCTTGTTGAAGCTGTTTGTTTTGTACTGCAGTTATTTTACAGATATTTAATAAGTGAAACATGTGTTTTTGTATTTAATTTAAATTGTTTAAATTTGACAGATTTTATTAGACTTAGCTTCATAGTATGATTTTTCGAATAATTGGTACACTAGTTTACATTAATAATTGGTAATGGAAGGAAATATTTAGAATTTTTAAATTGTTACAGGTATAAGAATTTGAGGGAACCTTAAATGGTTAAAAGCAATGTCTAAATTTGTATTTATTGTTCACCATTTTAGGGCCTAAAATGATCAATTTGTACCTCTCTGATCTACCCAATACCTGTCCTCGACATTGGGGCGGGACGTAATTTATCTCTCTGATCTACCCAATACCTGTCCTCGACATTGGGGCGGGACGTAATTTATCTCTCTGATCTACCCAATACCTGTCCTCGACATTGGGGCGGGACGTAATTTATCTCTCTGATCTACCCAATACCTGTCCTCGACATTGGGGCGGGACGTAATTTATCTCTCTGATCTACCCAATACCTGTCCTCGACATTGGGGCGGGACGTAATTTATCTCTCTGATCTATCCAATACCTGTCCTCGACATTGGGGCGGGACGTAATTTATCTCTCTGATCTACCCAATACCTGTCCTCGACATTGGGGCGGGACGTAATTTATCTCTCTGATCTACCCAATACCTGTCCTCGACATTGGGGCGGGACGTAATTTATCTCTCTGATCTACCCAATACCTGTCCTCGACATTGGGGCGGGACGTAATTTATCTCTCTGATCTACCCAATACCTGTCCTCGACATTGGGGCGGGACGTAATTTATCTCTCTGATCTACCCAATACCTGTCTTCGACATTGGGGCGGGACGTAATTTATCTCTCTGATCTACCCAATACCTGTCCTCGACATTGGGGCGGGACGTAATTTATCTCTCTGATCTACCCAATACCTGTCCTCGACATTGGGGCGGGACGTAATTTATCTCTCTGATCTACCCAATACCTGTCCTCGACATTGGGGCGGGACGTAGCCCAGTGGTGAAGTGCTTGCCTGATGCGCGGTCGGTCCAGGGTCGATTCATGTCGGTGGTCTCATTGGGCTATTTCTCGTTCAAGCGTGGGCACCATGACTGGTATATCAAAGGCTATGTGCTAAGTATGTGTTATCCTGTCTGTGGGATTGTGCATATAAAAGATCCCTTGCTACAAATAGAAAAATATAGCAGGTTTCCTCTCTAAGACTTATTTAAAAATTACCATATGTTTGACATCTAATAAATGATGATTAATAAATCAATGTGCTCTAACAGTGTCATTAAAGAAAACACACTTTATAATACATGGATATTAAACAAACCAAATTATTTGGATGCATGCTATCCATGCAACTATCCAGTAAAACTTTGTGCTGGAGAATCATTGAAGTGACAATCCTAGTTTTTAAACACTGACATACTTGTCATTATTAAAGCTGTTGTTCAATTCATCTAAGTTTTTGTAATACCACAAAAAGCATTTTTTTTATAATTCTAAAAACGCATGTTCGTCTGAGAAATAATGGTTATCGAGACCAGCTCTTGTTATTTTTAGACAATATTTCCTCTTTTAAACATCACAAATTGTAGCTTTTGTCTGTCATAACCGTGTTATTTTTAGTCAATATTTCCTCTTATAAACATCACAAACTTTAGCTTCTCTCTGTTATAACCTTATCCAAATGTGTTGCAGGTTTGTAGACTAACTAAACTTAGTGTCTGCACCTGAAAGTAGGGTCTGCACTCTAATTCATTCTGTCCAGCTAATGGGAGCAGTTGTAGAAAGATAATGGTTTGGAGAAGGCATGTCATTACATTTCCTCTTCTTCGTTTTTTTTCAGTTTATAAATTACCACAGCACTGCCAAACATAATTGAAACTTTCTTTTGTTGTCAGTGTTTTGTTTACTAGTTACATTACCTATCTTTGTATGTGTTGCAAACTAATAAATTTGTGTTCATTAGAAGAATTGTTCAATTTCTTTGTATAGAAAAATAATCAATTACTAGTATTATATAGAAACATATAGACTCTGCTTCCTTGATACATAAACAGAGAATGTTTACTGATTATGCAAACCATCTAGTTGCAATTGCATTTCATATTTAACTGGCCTACTTGTACCAAATGTTTTTGGGTTTTTTAACCAACCTTTATGATGTAGTGGTTAAACCATCGGGCTTAAAGCTAGTAGGTACAGGGTTCACATCTCAGTACCGGTTTCCTCCCAGAGCGAGTTTGACTCAGTGGGTAGCGTTAAGGCCTCAATACCAACTTCTCTCACTACCACTAACAACTAATCACTAACCTACTGCCCTTGACAGACAGTCCAGATAGCCGAGGTGTGTGCCCAGGACAGAGTGCTTGAACCTTAATTGGATAAAAGGATGCAAATACGTGTAAGTGATATGAAATCAAAATGTATTGGGGTCAGAAAATAATAGCTTTTTGGCGAATTTAGTTAGAAAATCTTTAGCCAAATTAAAGAAATATACATTATCTAAATTCAAACTTTAAATCGCATTTGGCAAATGACAGCTTAAACCTTGACCTTTGTTACTGTCATTTATCTCACTATTACTAATTATGTTTATTTGATGATTGTTATCCTTTTATTGAGAAAGAGGTTGTTTTTTGCCCAAATATTCCACCTTTAGTTTAACAAACAGTTTATCACGTGTTGTCATGTGTATTATCTGTGTAAAATTCATATGATATACAGCACATTTGCTTATAATTTAATAGAAAGAAAGAAAGAAGTGTTTTATTTAACGACGCACTCAACACATTTTATTTACAGTTATATGGCGTCGGACATATGGTTAAGGACCACACATATTTTTTTAGAGGAAACCAGCTGTCGCCACATAGGCTACTCTTTTACGACAGGCAGCAAGGGATCTTTTATTTGCGCTTCCCACAGGCAGGATAGCACAAACCATGGCCTTTGTTGAACCAGTTATGGATCACTGGTCGGTGCAAGTGGTTTACACCTACCCATTGAGCCTTGCGGAGCACTTACTCAGGGTTTGGAGTCGGTATCTGGATTAAAAATTCCATGCCTCGACTGGGATCCGAACTCAGTACCTACCAGCCTGTAGACCGATGACCTGCCACGACGCCACCGAGGCCGGTTTAATTTAATAGAGTAATGTAGTAGTGTTGGTATTATGTATCACAACTGTCATGGCAAGTAGCTAGAGGGAATTTCCCCATTAGTTCAGTTGGTAATTCCGGTCATGTCATAGGTTTTAACGTGCACATTCAGAACAAGCTGTGCTACATTCAGAACAAGTTGTGCTACATTCAGAACAAGCTGTGCTACACTTAGAACAAGCTGTGTTACACTCAGAACAAGCTGTGCTACACTCGGAACAAGCTGTGCTACATTCAGAACAAGCTGTGCTACATTCAGAACAAGCTGTGCTACACTCGGAACAAGCTGTTGTAGAACACGCCAGTTTATTTATTTATTCTATCTGTCCACCTAAGTTATTATTTCTATCATGTTAAACGATTTTTAAGTTTGGGATTACTATCAAAGCAAGTGTTAATTTTAACAGTGCATGGAAATCAAAGTCTGTACACACAAAGTAGCTGATGAAACTGCACATTTTTGGTATGAAGAAATAAATTAATAAAGAACAAAACTAAAAAGTAAATATATTGGCTATTACACAACAAAACGTTAGTTGGCGACATTTGTGATCGATGTTATGCAATAACAAGTGCATTATTAAAGCGGTTTGCTCTGTGTTATGGCTATTGATGCCTCTGACTGCCAGCTGCATGCCAGCTGCATGTTATTTAGGGAGGCAATTGGACCTGCCCCACGTCCTAAGTAATATTAAACATTTTCCAAATCGATACCTAAATTGTCGTGGATATTAGAATAATTGGATTGTAATGGGAACTATTTGCAGTGTAGAGTAGATAATCATCGGTAGCTTTTTGCTCTGATACAGTTTAAGAAGTACAGTACGTGCCAGTTCAGTGCCAGTCAATGTGCTGCAGGAGATTGTGCCACTTACAAATAGCACGTTCTAGGAGCAGATCGAGTTGTAAAAGATGATCAAGGGTAGTTTCTTCTGCGATCCCAAAGCCATGCTCGGACTTCCACTCCTGTTTTGACCAGGAAGTCTGTTGTCCATCAAAGGGACGTCGCCAGTCCAGTGTAGTTTATATTTTGTCCTGATCACTTACTAAAACGCTCGCCTAACGCTCGGTTGGTCTAGGATCAATTTCCGTCGGTGGGCCTATTGGGTTGTTTCTCGTTCCAGCCTATGCACCACAACTAATATATCAAAGGCCATAGTATGTGCTATCCTGTCTGGAATGATGCTTATAAAAGGTTCCTTGCTACTAATGGAAAACAAGTAGCGGGTTTCCTTTCTAAGACTATATGTCAGAATTACCAAATTTTTGACATCCAATTTTGTTTAACGACACCAATTAATCATCAGCTGTTGGATGTCAAACATATGGTAATTCTGACTCGTAGTCATCAGAGGAAACCCGCTGCATTTTTTTTTCTACTGCAGAAAGGTATCTTTTATATGCACTTTCCCACAGACAGGAAATCACATACCACGGCCTTTGGCCAATTGTGGTGTACTGGTTGGAACGAGAAAAAACAAAACAATCAGCTGAATGGATCCACCGAGGTGGTTCGATCCTGCGACTCGGGCATCTCAAGGGAACACTCGACTGACTGAGCTAAATCCCGCTTATAATATATAATTTACATACATTAGTGGCTGTTGTAGACGAAACGAAAACATTTTCATGTGTTGTCTTACGATGTCCGCACTCCACCAGTAAATGCGTCTTCTCAGGCACGGCGGAGCGGTGTGTGTGTGTGTGTGTGTGTGTGTGTGTGTGTGTGTGTGTTGTAATTCTGAATCAAACATATTATTGGTAGTAAATCTTAAGGGCGGCAGATAATAATTTAACTTGTAGAATGCAGGAACTCTAGTTAGGGTGGAGCATACCTCCGAACCCCCTAGAAACTTTGCATTGCGCCCTCGTCTCAGTCAGCACCCCCACACCCACCCACCCAATGCTTCTTTTATTGTTAAAGTTTATCTAAAAATATAAGTTATAAGTCAAATTACTTGTGTGCATCAATATTTTACCAGCAATCTAATTCAGGAATACATGTAGTTACAGAATGAAGATATTAACTTAGTCTATGCATCATAAACAATGTGTGAGCATCGGAACAATAAAAGGAATGTAACAAAAATATATAATTGTAACTGAATCAGTGCACCATGAAACTATGCAAGAGGTAAACTGATTATGTGTCCATGAAGAGTTATTGTCCATTATACATGTATAGCTTCTTCAAACAGGTTATCTATAATAAAGTATTTGGCATCCAATAGCCGATGATTAATAAATCAGTGTGCTCTAGTTTTGTCAAGATAAAACATCTTATTTATAGGCGTACGGTCTCCCATTTGTTTTAGGGGAGGTAGGGCTGATTTTTGCTACAATTGAACGAAACTGCCAGAATCTGCATAACATTATTTATTTATATTAACATTACTACCAAACAGCTATATATGGTTGCAAACGAATCACAAAGGATTTTTATATGGATTATAACTAAATTTGAGGGTAGAATGATGGAAATACATGGTAAAAAGAGCTCGTGTTGGCACATTTTGCCCGAATATGAAGTTTTGCTCCAGCATTAAGGGAGGGGTCAGTTGCCCCCGCCCTCTGTCTCGTACGCTTGTGATCTTGATGACAAGTCTACCTTGAATGAGTCCCTGGACCCAGATCGCCAGGTCATGTTTCGTTAACACTTCGACCATCACCCACGTCTTCCCGCCCCCGTCATCAGTCGTGGGAGTGAGACACTGGATGATTAGCGGCAGGCGATAACTCGACTATCAAGTTCATAAATGCTGGCAACTGGAGGTTTTCGGAACCAACTGCACATGTGGCCACAGACAACAATTATTTGCGCTATACGTTTCTATATAGCGTTAGTGGCTATAACATTTTTATTAATAACAGTAGGTCCATTGGATTTTTTAAAGTACGTTTCCCTGCCTGGGGCCCACATACCCTGAAAAGGTCTAGCTCTTTCTCTCAGGATATTGGTAATTTGGTTTAAACAGACCTGGCCGGAGTACAGCAAGTTTACACAAAAGGTACTATATTTGCATGGGTAGGAATTACCGCCAAAAAAGTCTTCAACGTTAACAAGTTACACATGTTTGCAAACTACATGCTCTCACCTGTCAAGTTTAGTCTAACAATTGTCACTACAAAGCTTTCTGGTCATAAAATAATTGCAGTCAAATGGAAGACTACTTGCGTGGATATAGTTCAACCAAATAGGAAAATAACTGTTATCTGTAGCCATATACATGTATTTTGTCACTTTTTCTTTCACATGTATTATGAAACTATTTTTACAAATATTGTATTCAAGACATTTTAAACTGAACAGAACATTTTCGCTTTATTATTATATACACATGGTGAATTCTTTTATTTATAATGACATTGTTTTAGCAATAATTTGTTTCGTAAAACATTAGCAACCAACATTTCGACAATTTTAGATAAAACCAATTCCTCGGTTTTAAAATGTTTGTTAATATACTGCAGGGATATTCTTAATCGTATAACTCTGCTCTAAACATATCGCATTAGACTCAATGGTTTGAGCTGAAGCTAGATGCTAAGAGTGCACTTTGAAAACCACAGGAGCCATCGGCATTGACTCGGCATCTAGCGTGGGGTTAAAAGGCTACCGGCAAAGGTTGGTATGAAAGCAAATAAACACTGTACACAAGAACCTAATTACAATATTCCATACTTTCCCATCAGCAGTCACTCTGGTTTTGTGACTTCCAAGTCCGACCGATTGATAATTTATTAATTACTATCATAAAATTGATTTAAAGTACCACGCTGGACAATGGCCAGGAAATATCGGTTGTAGTTTCATGTCTGATGTTTGTGAAAAGTAAAACTAATTCAGGCGTTTTCCAATTCTGCTGACTGTTGGTAAATCCAAGACTTTGGCATTAATGGAGACCGAAGCATGAATAAATCATCTGCCTGGCTGCAGACTGTATAGCCTCATTGATTTACTGGGTTGGGAGGCGCGATTCCGAATGCTACTTTGGCCTCCCAACTAATCCCGATACTTTCTGGTGTCAAAATATTTCACTTCAGATTAAATTCACTCGAAAATTGATTGGCAGTCTAATGTGGACTGATTGCAGACGAAGGGTCTTGGGCGCGATGTGATGTTTGTAGCGCCTGCCCCATTCAGAAGCTGTTTCTACAATGAACCAAATTGCCGACAAATGTCTGAAGTTATTTGACATTTATTGTTGTACTTGAGGTTGAGCCTACATTGTTATCGATGGAAGGGGGCACCGGCCTCGGTGGCGCAGTGGTTAAGCCATCGGACTACAGGCTGGTAGGTACAGGGTTCGCAGCCCGGTACCGGCTCCAACCCAGAGCGAGTTCTTAAGGGCTCAATGGGTAGGTGTAAGGCCACTACACCCTCTTCTCTCTCACTAACGACTAACCAACTAACAACTAACCCACTGTCCTGGACAGACAGCCCAGATAGCTGAGGTGTGTGCCCAGGACAGCGTGCTTGAACCTTAATTGGATATAAGCACGAAAATAAGTTCAAAATCAAATCAGATGGAAGTGGAATTAAGCATAACGGTGCTTGATGGGCTAGATGTTATGGGATCAATACCCACGAGGAGAAATGTTGGCACCAATTTCCCCTCTTGCACTTCAAACCATGTGTCACAATTAACAATGTTCCACGATTATTATCTGTGTGAAATGAAATGGATCCGTTGTAAATTACTGTACGCATCATATATTTTGCATAATATGCAAATTAACTAACAATTCTGAAGTATTTTTTCATCCAACCCAATCTAATTCAAATATCTGTGGCTTTGATGTTTTACGCTCAGAAATTGGTGTTTTCAGCTTATATACTGGCAAGTAGGGTTTACAACTTGTTTGCGTCGGGTTCACTTTTAATGCTTCCGGCCTTGCTAAAATGGTGAAAACGCAATGGATTTTATTGACAAATTTAGCATTTGTAATAGAATAAATGAAACCAATAAAAATAATAAAACGTTTAAGACGCATTCTATTTATTGTTTCACAACAGTGGCACAAATATAACTATAATACGATATTTTTTGTAACGATCAATCCATGTATGGTTTTTTTCTTTAATGTATTTTATTTTTGTATCAGCTAAAGTCCAGAGAAACATTCCAACGTCATGGTTCTCAAATCATGGGGGCGGGATGTAGCTCAGTGATAGAGTATTCGCCTTACGTGCAGTGAGTCGTAGGATCAATCGTTCTCGGCGGACTAGGGTTTTTCTCCGTTACCGGCCTCGGTGGCGTCGTGGTTAAATCATTGGACATAAGGCTGGTAGGTACATGGTTCGCAGCCTGGTACCGGATCCCATCCAGAGCGAGTTTTAGCGACTCAATGGTTAGGTGTAAGACCACTACACCCTCTTCTCTCTCACTAACCATTAACAACTAACCCACTGTCCTGGAGAAACAGGCCAGATAGCTGAAGTTTGTGCCCAGGACCTTAATTAGATATAAGCACGAAAATAATCTGAAATAAAATAAAATTTTCTCCGTCCCAATTAATGTCCCAGGTATATCAAAGGACGTGGTATGAGAAAGTGCATATAAAAGATCCCTTGTTTATTAAAGACTACGTGTCAGAATTACTAAATGCTAGACATCTAATAGTTGATGATTTATTAACAAACGTGCTCTAGTGATGTCTTCAAGCGAAACAAATTTAACTTTATCTACTGTAAGACGACGCAATTTATGTAAGAACATAATTATTCCGGGACCGGTGGGGGTTAGGTGCAATAGATTTGTTCTTTAAATTTCAATTACGTGCTGATTATATGGGTATGTGAGAAAGCACGCCATCAGACAGAGGGTGGTGAAGCATTTAAACACCAGGGACGACATTTGTAATCTCGGCCGTGCAATAAAACCAGAATTGGTGTTATTAAGTCTTGTTCTACACCGTCACTGCGAGTTGTTGAAGGTGAAGCAATTGTAATATCGATCAATGAACGCCAAACCGAGGAGATCACCTGAATTGTTGCCCGGGGAAAATAAGTGTCATTATCCAAAACGCTGACCCACATCCACCGCCACCATCTCAATTTATTATAGCTCGCCTCATAATATCCGAGGATGCGGAGCGTCCACTTATTTGGGATCGTTAAACTTTATTTCCGTTTCCAATTCCAGTCTAGTAGCCTAGTTTGACAATCCAGCAAAACCTTTTGAGCACTGCGCAATAACAAGAGCGATTCACTTAAGATGTTTCGTTAACGACACTTGGAAGCAAATCAAGACGGAAACCTTCATTATAACCACTAACAACTTTCGTAGAGCTGATGCAGTGGATTGCAAACATGAGCATCGTCAAGATGGAACAGACGTTAACCAGCCTCTTAAATTGACATTCATATCTCCTACCTGATCTTCATATGAGAGGCTTTTATAGGGACACATTCACATTTGGTTGTTGTTTTTCTGTGTTCGTGACGTTTTAAATTGTTACGGACAGAACGTAGACCACTGATAGCGCTCCACTGATGCGTGGTCGGTGGGCCCATTGGGCTATTTTTCGTTCTAGAAAGTGCTCCGCAATTGGTGTAACAAATGTCACGGCATGTATTAACCTATGTGGGATGGTATATATAAAGGATCCCTTGATGCTGATCAAAAAAGGTTTCCCATGGAGTGGCGGCAGCGGGTTTCCTCTTTAATTATCTGTGTGTTCCTTAACCATATTATGTCCGATGCCATGTAACCGTAATTCGAACATAGTGAGCGTGTCGTCAAATAAAACATTTATTTAATTTTTGTTAGATTGGTAAATATGACCTACGAAAAAGAAGACCTAAACGACAGTGGCGTATAATTTGAGTTATTAATGTTATTAAATAGTTTCGCTTTGAGTTTTATGTTCCGTCCATCCGTCCGCCCGTCCATCCATCCATTCATCCATTCATCCATCTACACATTAGTCCATCTCCCCGTCCATCCATTTACAAACGCGAGTGTGTAGGACGCGAGGTGGGGGGGGGGGGGGGGGGGGCAAGGAGCTTGTGCCCCCCACTTTGTGGGAGCAGCGATGTTTTGGGGGTTTTTTTACATATATTTATACATGTATTTATATATGTGTGTGTGTGTGTGTGTGTGTGCCTCTCTCCCACTTTTTGGCACCTTCTTCCGTCCGTGCGGCGTATGTATGTATTTGCATGCGTTCATATACCGAGTTGTGAAACAAGTTTTAGACACAGCCTGTTTTAAAATACTGCAAACGTGGCCGTTAAAGACAGGTGACTGCTTATTAGAGATCTATATGTTGTGCTTAGCTCTATCTCGTCATTGAATTGAATAGTCAACAATAAATCAGAGAGATAATACGTTTTTCTTCCACTGTAATTTTTTTTACATTTAAATGGATTGAACGTTTTCTCCCAACGAATCGGCCTCAAATTGGTCACAAATTCAATTAGACTTACAGACATCCCCAAAGAAAACGTCTCTCCAAGACAATATGTGGTATAAGAGACTTAGTCTGTTTCTGGTCTGGGGAGACAGGAACAATTTGTTTAAAATTCTCAACTTTTTACACCGGCCAGTGCACTATATCATGGAGGTCGGATGCAGCCGAAGCATATAGTAACTCGTTATTTTCTCTATGTCCAATTCGTCTGGTAAATCAGTATCTAAAGGCTGCATTGTAGCAAAGAAGAAGGTTCCGTGTCAAAGTTGTAGGTGCACCTTTTCAAATATTTACGGAGTAAAAACAGATGCGTCTCTGATTGGTAGTAATATATAGCATTTATTTATAAGTAGTATTCACTGCCAATAAATTAATTCACTTGTATTTGTTATCTAGTTGTTAGACCTCTCTTTTTTCCGGTAAATTAAATGTGAGCTGCCACACGTTTTATTGGTGTACTGCCTGGGTTAGCCCGAGTACTCTGACTGTAAGAGAGCTAGACAATCTGATTAAAATTAGCTCTACTGGGTCTAGCCAGTAGATCTAACAGCATTGCGTGGACTCCCATGTCCAGGTGACATTTCATCTATAAATAACAATTTAAATATCGATCAATTACACTTCGCCTTTTATAGCGTTATTCGGGAGCATACAAATTCAAAAAATATCGGGCGAGACTATTTATGCAATAGGCGAACTTGTTGGCCTATTTTAACATTGAAAAAACAGGGGAAAAGTGCAGTAATAAACTTTGTATTGTATACTAGTATAAACAGATTTTATGGCTATACGATCACGGCTTTTTTTTCCGTCTTGAAACGAATTTTATATAAAATTTTATATTGCAGTTAGTTTCCGGCATACTTCGTAATTCACCCGAATTATTTCGTATACCCTCGGCATAATCCCGAATGTTTTCAAATTCTTTTCAAATTACTGGCATGATTTTGCAAGTAAGGTTTTCATTGGTCGAATGAAAGGTCAACTGGACATGAGCTTCAACGGACTGCTGTTAGATCCACATGTAATAGTGGAGCTAATTTTAATTAGATTGAGTGCTAGACGGACAGCGTATAACCTTCCAAATGTCCGTCTAGCTCTCTTACGGTCAGAGTACTCGGGCTATACCTGGGTGTTTGATCCGATGCTTACATTAGTTTTATTATTAAACGTTAACATAATCGGCAGTAGATATATAAACATTGATTTGGTACATTGGAAGCTGAAAAGGTATTATAGTCCAGTTCAATTGTCTCGACCCTAAGTTTTTTGCAAATGTTACGTTTAATTCCTATTCATTTCTTGTTTTCTTTACATTTGCATGAAAACAAACCCAAACCCCGACAGGTTTTATATACAGTTCATCATCTAAAATGCATGAAGTTGAGTTATTTCTATTTTATCCAAATCTCTGTATGTTTTGAATGCAGGTTCTTTCTCCTATAAATAACTAAGGCTATTTTAATAACAAAAGATTAGGATACGAGGCTACGTGAAGGCCATCATTATAGCTTGTTTCATTGAATCAAGGTTATGATTGTTTTGGAATGTAAAATATGTACCTGCTTTGTCAACCTTTTCTTTAAAGATATACGTAAAAATACATGTAACCATTCCATGTACATGCATTATATTGAATCAATTTTGCCAATACATTATTTATTTGTATTTTATTTTATAAATTATATATTTACATACCGTACCATATATATTTTATTTAATTGCACACATGCATGCATACATACACAGAAATAAATAAATAAATAATATATTAATTTGTTATTATATATATGTATGTATATATTGTTCTGTTTTTTTGTTTTTATTGGGGTTTTTTGCTGTCAGGCTATGTCTATGAGTAGCTGACCAGTCATTAAACAGTATGAAGGATTCATTATGAGGGTTGGAGTAGGGAGGTATGAAGGATTCGGTGTGAGGGTTGGAGTAGGGAGGTATGAAGGATTCGGTGTGAGGGTTGGAGTAGGGAGGTATGAAGGATTCGGTGTGATGGTTGGAGTAGGGAGGTATGAAGGATTCGGTGTGAGGGTTGGAGTAGAGAGGTATGAAGGTTTCGGTGTGATGGTTGGAGTAGGGAGGTATGAAGGATTCATTGTGAGGGTTGGAGTAGGGAGGTAGGAAGGATTCGGTGTGATGGTTGGAGTAGGGAGGTATGAAGGATTCATTGTGAGGGTTGGAGTAGGGAGGTACGAAGGATTCGGTGTGAGGGTTGGAGTAGGGAGGTATGAAGGATTCGGTGTGATGGTTGGAGTAGGGAGGTATGAAGGATTCGGTGTGATGGTTGGATTAGGGAGGTATGAAGGATTCGGTGTGATGGTTGGATTAGGGAGGTATGAAGGATTCGGTGTGATGGTTGGAGTAGGGAGGTATGAAGGATTCGGTGTGATGGTTGGATTAGGGAGGTATGAAGGATTCTGTGTGGTGTAGGGAGGTATGAAGCATTCGGTGTGATGGTTGGAGTAGGGAGGTATGAAGGATTCATTGTGAGGGTTGGAGTAGGGAGGTATGAAGGATTCGGTGTGATGGTTGGAGTAGGGAGGTATGAAGGATTCATTGTGAGGGTTGGAGTAGGGAGGTATAAAGGATTCGGTGTGATGGTTGGAGTAGGGAGGTATGAAGGATTCGGTGTGATGGTTGGATTAGGGACGTATGAAGGATTCGGTGTGATGGTTGGAGAAGGGAGGTATGAAGGATTCGGTGTGATGGTTGGAGAAGGGAGGTATGAAGGATTCGGTGTGATGGTTGGAGTAGGGAGGTATGAAGGATTCGGTGTGGAGTAGGGAGGTATGAAGGATTCATTGTGAGGGTTGGAGTAGGGAGGTATGAAGGATTCGGTGTGATGGTTGGAGTAGGGAGGTATGAAGGATTCGGTGTGATGGTTAGAGTAGGGAGGTATGAAGGATTCATTGTGAGGGTTGGAGTAGGGAGGTATGAAGGATTCGGTGTGATGGTTGGAATAGGGAGGTATGAAGGATTCGGTGTGATGATTGGAGTAGGGAGGTATGAAGGATTCGGTGTGGAGTAGGGAGGTATGAAGGATTCGGTGTGATGGTTGGAGTAGGGAGGTATGAAAGATTCGGTGTGGAGTAGGGAGGTATGAAGGATTCGGTGTGATGGTTGGAGTTGGGAGGTATGAAGGATTCATTGTGAGGGTTGGAGTAGGGAGGTATGAAGGATTCGGTGTGATGGTTGGAGTAGGGAGGTATGAAGGATTCGGTGTGATGGTTGGATTAGGGAGGTATGAAGGATTCGGTGTGATGGTTGGAGTAGGGAGGTATGAAGGATTCGGTGTGATGGTTGGAGTAGGGAGGTATGAAGGATTCGGTGTGGAGTAGGGAGGTATGAAGGATTCATTGTGAGGGTTGGTGTAGGGAGGTATGAAGGATTCGGTGTGAGGGTTGGAGTAGGGAGGTATGAAGGATTCGGTGTGAGGGTTGGAGTTGGGAGGTATGAAGGATTCGGTGTGATGGTTGGAGTAGGCAGGTATGAAGGATTCGGTGTGAGGGTTGGAGTAGGGAGGTATGAAGGATTCGGTGTGATGGTTGGAGTAGGGAGGTATGAAGGATTCGGTGTGATGGTTGGAGTAGGGATGTATGAAGGATTCGGTGTGGTGGTTGGAGTAGGGAGGTATGAAGGATTCGGTGTGAGGGTTGGAGTAGGGAGGTATGAAGGATTCGGTGTGATGGTTGGAGTAGGGAGGAATGACGGATTCGGTGTGATGGTTGGAGTAGGGAGGTATGAAGGATTCGGTGTGATGGTTGGAGTAGGGAGGTATGAAGGATTCGGTGTGATGGTTGGAGTAGGGAGGTATGAAGGATTCGGTGTGATGGTTGGAGTAGGGAGGTATGAAGGATTCATTGTGAGGGTTGGAGTAGGGAGGTATGAAGGATTCAGTGTGATGGTTGGAGTAGCTATGATCATCAAACCGAATACAGTATTCAGTACACATGGACTTGTATCGACCTTTACAGCAGCCCAGCACATCTATCTACATGCATACAAGATATATTGTATACTCGCTGAACTGGAGTAAAGATCGCTACAAGTCTCTGTGATTCAGTAGTAGCTTCTTTTGTCACGGCCATCGTACTTAATTACCTCAAACTGAAAGTCTCGTCTTCAGTGTCAGAGTATTCATTGTAATGGAAAGAGCCCGGATTATGATTAGTCTGTGTTTTTGAAGTGGCCTGGTCTGGCTGCTTAACAGACTTACGATTCATTTCCATATGTTTTCTCCGCACTAACACTGGACCTTTCATAACAGGGACGATATAAGTTCCTTTTGTCCTGCCAAACGCGTGGGTTCTAACTAGTTATGAGAGAATGTAATTCGGTACAGCCTACACTAGTCAGAGAACGTATCAATATGTTCACCAATACATACATGTACATGTTACAAGAGAAAGTATTAATCTGTACACCAATGCGTACATATTCCAAGAGAAAGTATTAATCGGTACACCAATACGTGCATGTTCCAAGAGAAAGTATTAATCGCTACACCAATACGTGCATGTTCCAAGAGAAAATATTAATCGGTACACCTCCAATACGTGCATGTTCCAAGAGAAAGTATTAATCTGTACACCAGTGCGTGCATGTTCCAAGAGAAAGTATTACTCTGTACACCAATACGTGCATGTTCCAAGAGAAAGTATTAATCGGTACACCAATACATGCATGTTCCAAGAGAAAGTATTAATATGTACACCAATACGTACATGTTCCAAGAGAAAGTATTAATCTGTACACCAATACGTGAATGTTCCAAGAGAAAGTATTAATCTGTACACCAATGCGTGCATGTTCCAAAAGAAAGTATTACTCTGTACACCAATACGTGCATGTTCCATGAGAAAGTATTAATCGGTACACCAATACGTGCATGTTCCAAGAGAAAGTATTAATCTGTACACCAATGCGTACATGTTCCAAGAGAAAATATTAATCTGTACACCAATACGTGCATGTTCCAAGAGAAAGTATTAATCGGTACACCAATACGTGCATGTTCCAAGAGAAAGTATTAATATGTACACCAATACGTGCATGTTCCAAGAGAAAATGTTACTCTGTACACCAATACGTGCATGTTCAAAGAGAAAGTATTAATATGTACACCAATACGTGCATGTTTCAAGAGAAAGTATTAATCGGTACACCAATACGTGCGTGTTCCAAGAGAAAGTATTACTCTGTACACCAATACGTGCATGTTCCAAGAGAAACTATTAATCGGTACACCTCCAATGCGTGCATGTTCCAAGAGAAAGTATTAATCTGTACACCAATACATGCATGTTCCAAGAGAAAGTATTAATCTGTACACCAATGCGTGCATGCTCCAAGAGAAAGTATTACTCTGTACACCAATACGTGCATGTTCCAAGATAAAGTATTAATCGGTACACCAATACGTGCATGTTCCAAGAAAAGTATTAATCTGTACACCTCCAATACGTGCATGTTCCAAGAGAAAGTATTAATCTGTACACCAATACGTGTATGTTCCAAGAGAAAATATTAATCTGTACACCAATACGTGCATGTTCAAAGAGAAAATATTAATCTGTACACCAATACGTGCATGTTCCAAGAGAAAGTATTAATATGTATACCAATACGTGTATGTTCCAAGAGAAAATATTACTCTGTACACCAATACGTGCATGTTCAAAGAGAAAGTATTACTCTGTACACCAATACGTGCATGTTCCAAGAGAAAGTATTAATCGGTACACAAATACGTGCATGTTCCAAGAGAAATTATTAATCTGTACACCAATACGTGCATGTTCCAAGAGAAAGTATTAATCTGTACACCTCCAATACGTACATGTTCCAAGAGAAAGTATTAATATGTACACCAACACGTACATGTTCCAATGGAAAGTATTAATCTGTACACCAATACGTGCATGTTCAAAGAGAAAATATTAATCTGTACACCAATACGTGCATGTTCCAAGAGAAAGTATTAATCTGTACACCAATACGTGCATGTTCCAAGAGGAAGTATTAATATGTACACCAATACGTACATGTTCCAAGAGAAAGTATTAATCAGCACTCCGTACCACTTCTAGTATCGATTTATTCACAAGGCAATAAAAAGTATATTAGAAGATAAGAACTATTTTACGTTGGCGGTTTGCAAAATGTACTTTGTTTTACATCAATATTATATCTGTTTTTAAGCAAGGTTCGTTTTGTTTGGATGTCACACTGTTGCCAAGGTGATATCAAAAATAATTGTCTTATTCGAACACCTGTAATGACTGCAAACTGTTAAAGGGGATGCAGATTTAATTACACAAAACTCGATATGTATAATAATCAGGATGAAGCCTAATACGTTGTCATGGAACAAAAATGAGTTTATAGCAGAGCGGCTACCTGGACTGCTAAAGGCCAGAAGGTCGATTGTAACAGTACATATGCTGTATTTATTTTTATTTTATTTATTTATTTATTTTTATTATTATTATTATTATTATTATTATTATTATTATTATTATTATTATTATTAGTATTATTAGTATTATTAGTAGTAGTAGTATTAGTATTAGTATTAGTATTAGTAGTATTATTATTAGTAGTAGTAGTAGTACTGTGTTTGTGTTTGTTTGTTTGTGGTTACAGCTAATGACACTAATGATGACATTTCAATGTAAGTGGTATCAGTTATCATGTGCGTGCAAATGATAATTTAATGTAAAAGAATAATAACTAATATATCTGAAGCAAGTTTATAATCTTTAACACAGTTCCATGAGTCACAAGTGTCATTATAAAACAATCAGTGCCTTATATAACTAAGTCTAACGATGGTCCGACGATCGCATATACTGGCTTTAAATTCTTTAAATCGTTTTTTAATGCAGCTGTCAATCCAAAATGAGATTTATTTGGCTTCAATGGATTCGGATACTCCAAGAACATGCACGTACACGTTACACATACCAAAACGTGTGTTTGTTTGTTTTTTGTCGTTGTGTTTTTTCTTTTTTTTTAAAGGGACATTCCTAAGTTTGCTGCAATTTTTAAGATGTTACCGACTAACAGACTTTTTAACGATTGTAATTACATATCAAATATATTTTTCTGCATAAAATATTAGTGGCCGTATATTAAACGTGTTTCTGATCGATCTAATATTTGAACTAAGTTAAATTTCATTTTATTTCCTAAAATATATTTGTTTTTGTGCGTACGAAATTATTTGAAGACAAAATCCAGTTTGGGCTTCTTACAAATATTAAGACGACCAGAAACACATTGAATATACAGACACTGATATTCTAAACAAGAAAATGTATGTAATCTGTAAGTTTAATCGTAGAAATATTTTATTAGTCGGAAACATCTTACAATGCAGCAAACTCAGGAATGCCCCTTTAAATTTATGTGTGTTTACATGCCAGTGATATAGATTTTATCGACGTCATGAACTTCTGAAGCTCCCCTGAAAGTTCTAGGTGGGTTTTTTTACTAACTTTGTCATGACTTTAATCTAAGGCTTTTGTCATGAAAGATCAAAGGTAGATCTATTTTGTGAACCGCGAATAGATTGTTTGTACTAAAGCTATAACTTAATTTCATTCGCGCGGTAAACGTGTCGAGATGCTAAGACTCCTCATTTGTCTTCAGGTCCGAGAATAATTGTCTCCGTAGAGGCTTCGTCCGGAATGACATCCGAGATATCGCCACAGAAGCCTGTTATAGTCTGTCACCCATTATAAGATAGCTTATTCAAAGTATCAAAACGAAATGGTGACTCTGCAAGAGACGTCTGAGCAATAAGAGGCCACATTTGGAGATTCAAATAGAGAAATGTAGTTAAACTACGTCTGTAGTAGAACGTCTGTAGATTGGAAGACTTGAAATTGGATACTATCGGTGTTTTCCTTTTAATGTAAACCATCTTGTTTTTGGAACACTCCTTTATTCTAAATAAAAATGGTATCAGTCGTTTGCACACAACTGGAGTACTTTAATTAATTAATCATCGGTTATTGGATATCAGACATTTGGTAACTGCGTCATATTAAAAGCTAAACAACATGCGTTTAACTCCTCCCTAAAGCATAAATAATCATTGGCTGTTGAATGTCAAACGGGGTATTTCTGACATTAATCTGATAGGAACCAGCCACATTTTTCATCAGAATAAGGGGATCTTTACATACACTTTCCCTCAGACAGGACGGTCTTTGATATACCAATCGTGGGTTACCGGTTGTGTCAGGGAAAAAACACCCAATCAGAGAATGGTTCCACCGGTCAGTTGAGATCCTTCGACCCAAGCACCTCAGGCGAGCGCTCTACCGACTGAGCTAGATCCTCCAGCGCTCACCCTCCTGTTGATTTTCCTGACCGGCCCTGTCACCGACGGAAAGTCCGTAGACCAAAGACTAGGGCCAGGAAGAGCTTGGTCAGAGTTATGGATAGGGTTAGGTTAATGTTGGGCAAATGCTAAGGATTAGGGATAGAGTGAGAACAGTCTGACGGCGAAAGGTTTGGGTATCGTCATAGGTACACGGGCTCCCGTTTTTAGGGCTGGTTTTAGGCCGAATTAAACAAAATGCTCGAATATTAACAATATTGCCAAAGAGCTATATAGTGATGCAAACGAATCACTACGCATTTTTACATGGATTGCAACTAAGTTTGCAATCTGATTAAAATTATTTCTACTGGTCTACCAGTAGATCTAACAGCATTGCGTGGACTCCCGTGTCCAGGTGACATTTCGTCTATAAATAACAATTTAAATATCGACCAATTACACTTCGTCTTTTATAACGTTATTCGGGAGCATACAAATTCTAAAAATATCGGGCGAGACTATTTATGTAATAGGCGAACTTGAAAAAAAGGGGGGAAAATGCAGTAATAAACTCTGGATTGTATACTAGTATAAACAGATTTTATGGCTATACCATCACGGTTTTTTTGTTCGTCTTGATGATGATGATGATGATGATAACTAGTTTAACGTGCCCATATACCACTAGGGTTTCGAACACGCCCATCCCGAGTCCGACCTCCGATAAGATCGGTGGCCTGACTCGGGATGTGTGTGTGTGTGTGTGGGGGGGGGAGGGGGGGGTAGTGTTGAAAATGGGCAGAATTTTGAAAATAGCAATTAGTAAAAAGGTTAATAGTATAATTTAAAAAAAACAAAAAACAATTACAAGCCAAAAAAAAAAGAAGAAAAGAATTGACTGCTCGGCCGAATATTTATATAATTTGGAGCATTTTAGAAGGACAGTCCAAAAATAAATAAGAGAAAGAAGAGAGGATCGGACTATTTAATAATTTAAAAAAAAAAAAAAAATTCGACAATTTTTTTTGAACGAAGGTCTAAATGTTTAAAGTCCAATCTATATGTCCACGCGAGTGGCCTCGTTAAGGCCGTTAGGGTGTGGAGGTTGGCCTACGGCGAACTGATGAGTGGAGAACCGGCAAAGGCGGGGATGAAGTGCTTCCATCTCTGGTCGGCGAGGATGGTTATAACACTCCGGTAGTCGTTGCCGAAAAGGGCCTTGACGATCCTGTGGATGGTATGGCTATCCATCTCTCTAACTAGGACCGCTTGTCGGTAGACTCCTTCTCGGCGCTGAGTTCGTCTTGAAATGAATTTTATAAAAAAAAATATATTGAAATTAGTTTCCGGCATACTTCGTAATTCACCCGAATCATTTCGTATACCCTCGGCATAATCCCGAATGTTTTCAAATTATTTTCAAATCACTGGTATGCAGCCATCGGAACCGATTGAACGCTGGAACGCTTCTCGTTTCGACAGTCTACACCACCAGGTTGGATTCTTTTTTAGCGAGATTCCTCGCCTCAACGTCATTTCTCCGTCTGACTATGTTGACTTGTTTTTTTTCGTGACTCGTATGACGGCCATTCTGCAGAACGCTACGGTTGTTCGCGTTTAGTCTCTACATGTCCGAGCCTGTCCTAACAGCACTGGAAGATTGACCGCCCACTCTAAAAAGAAATAGGAAGCGAGTTCGGCCCCTATTACTCTTTTCTAGACTTTACTTTGTTTTATTGTGATACCATCTCGTATCCTCCGGAGTCGGGCCCGTCCGCACCACTATACCAACCCATGACGACTGGACTATACCCTAGTCTGATTCTCTCCTCGTTCAGACGGATCCGGCTTCTCAAGATCTGTATTTCAGCACAGCACTACACCTTCAACGTCTTTTGACTGTCAATCTAGGGGTTTTCTAGACGGGATGCAACCCATCTCGTCCCTACAAGATGTGCACCGTAACGGCCTTAACGAGGTCACGCACGTGTACATATAGATCGGACTTTAAACTTTTAGACCTTCGTTCAAAAATTTATGTCGAAATTACTTTCTTTTTTTTAATATTATTAAATAGTCCGATCCTCTCTTCTTTCTCTTATTTAATTTTGGACTGTCCTTCTAAAATTCTCCAAATTATATAAATATTCGACCGAGCAGTCAGTTCTTTTTATTTTTGGCTTGTAACTTTTTCTTTTTTTTTAAAATTCTATTAACTTTTTAACTAATTGCTATTTTAAAAATTCTGCCCATTTTCAACAATACCCCCCCCCCCCCCCCCCCCCCATCCCGTCAGGCCACCGATCTTATTTAATTTCTTTTTGACCACCCGATCTAATTTAGCGACCAAATTTAATGAGTAGAATTTTCTTTATTAATTATATTAATTAGAGATGCGCATCAAAATTTTAAAGGCCCACTATTTAATTTTTGGATGTAAATTTAAAAACTGTCCGCTTAATTTTTTTCTGTCCTGGGACAAGCCGCTGGCTATCCAGAGACAGATCCCGGGACGGACATGCTCGAAACTCTAGTGGTATATGAGCATGTAAAAGTTATTCGCACTCGCACTCAAATCACTGGCATGATTTTGCAAGTAAGGTTTTGATTGGTCGAATGAAAGGTCAACTGGAAATGAGCTCCAACGGGCTGCTGTTAGATCCACATGTAATAGTGGAGCTAATTTTAATTAGATTGCTAAGTTTGCGGATAGAATGATGAAAATACATGGTAAAAAGGTCTCAGGTTAGCACATTTTGTTCGAACATCTCTATAATTTTTGCTCGAATATGAGGATTTGTTCCAGTACTTGGCGGGAAGTTGCCCCAACCCTGTCCACTGTCTAATACGCTTATGGGTATCGTAAATCATCAACCAAATATAAAGTGGAAATATATTACATGTCGCTACCGTTGAGGAAAAGAAAACACACAAAATAAACACATATTATGGAAAATAATTTTATTGTAAACAAAGTGCTTAAAATGTCAATGATAGTAAAGTGCACAACAGTAATATATTGAATGTTCTTTATATTAATATTTTTTATAAACTTCAATTTCTGGTCATTACCAGCTAGGAAACCGTATTGCATGAACAAAATGTACATGAATATTAAGAACATTAATTTTGCAATTAAATCAATATTTAATTATATGTAAGAAATGCAATTCGTTTCTTCGTAATTCCTTTCACTACAGACGAAATATATACATATAGTAAAAAGACACTAATTTCAGTTAGCAATAAAATAAACGCATATTATTCCAGAACCCAAGCAGTTTGTGGCAATTAATAATGTTCTATATATTGCAATATGCAATATTCAAAAATGAAATTATACAAGGTACAAAAGTTACGGGTTTAAACGTCACAATTGCTATGTGTTTCATTTGTAATTGTTTTCGTGCTTATATCCACTGATCATCAGTTATCTGGGCTGTCTGTCCAGGACAGTGGGTTAGTGGTTAGTGAGAGAGAAATCGGTGTAATGATCTTACACCTACCCAATGAGTCGATAAACTTGCTCTAGTGTTGCCGCATAAATTATTATAATCAACCAATTTTTTTAATTAAAAATAAAAGTTTATCTACCAATATATTTGTCATGTATTAACTAGTATATCCATCGAAAAGTTCAAGCACGCCTATTTGGGACACACCCTCCTCTTGAAAGAGAAGGTTAATTAAAGACTGTATACGTCATAGTTTACATCACACATAGTTAACTTACGTTGCTACAGACAACCGGTCTTGGTAGCGTAGCGGTTAAGCCATCGATTTTAAAGTTTTATTCCATACACTCTGTAGCAAGTCACAAATCAACGTATACCAACGAACCATTTTTATGAGAACATAGTCGCATATGTATTGGATGTGTATTGGACAGATCCATCACAGACGCTTGGGACTGTGTTACCATAAACGTTTTGATTTGATCTGCATGTCTGCGTCTGTCGTCGACCTGCTACAGATGTTATGCTAGCCAGATGTAAGGCTCGTAAGTACTGGGTTAGCACGGCTCGGTAGGGAGTTTTAGGATCACGTGTCTGAATTTTCTCTTTAACCACTTATCATTAACCCCTGTCCTGGAAGGCAACGAAAGAAATATTTGTTTAACAACACCTCAGCACATTTTTAAACAACGATTATTTAGTGTTAACTGGGCCATAGGTCACAGTTATCTTTCCATTTGGTTGACCGCGCAAGCAGTTTGCTGTTTGACTGTGATTATTTCATGGCAGGCAGCTTCGAAGTGGCAACTATTCGACAGGGGAGAGCATGTAGTTTGCACACATGTGTAATGTTCTTGTGGTAATTCCAGCCCATACAAAACCAGAACGTTTTTTGTGTAAAAATGGGTGTACCCCCGCCAGGTGTAGTGGGTGTGTTTTGTTTAAACAAGTATCCTTGGAGAAAGAGCTGGACATATATTGGCTACATTGCCCCCGGACAGACCAAAGTGCATGACAAAATCCACTTGCTTACTGATATCAATAAACGTGTTGTAGCCACAAACGCTACATAGAAACATATAGGATAAATAATTGTGATCTGTGGTCAAATATGGCTATTCTGACATTTTGTCGATCGATCGATCGATCGATCGATCGATCGAGAGAGAGAGAGAGAGAGAGAGAGAGAGAGAGAGAGAGAGGGGGGGGGGGGGGGGGACTCGCTGCCGCCACATGGACTACTCTTATCGATACAGCATCAAGGGATCTTTCATATTAAACCGAATGGCGCAAAACCCTATGTTAGGTACCAACTAGATGTAGCTTAAAATACGCTGACAAGCAATCCGTTCAAAATTTCAAGAACGCCTATTTGAGGCACACCCTCTTCTTGAAACACAAGATTAATTAAAAACACTATACGTCATAATTGACATCACACATATAGTTAACTTATGCTGCACCAAATAAATAATAGCTGAAAGTGAACTGACAAGCAATCCATTTATATATTATTTCATTGGTTTAATCTGACGCCCACTGGACGCCAAACAGTCTCAAAGTAACAATGGTTAGGTCATTGGGTTTATTAACTTCTGTCCTACGCCCCACTTTATGAAGCGATCTTAGCACTAAGATCACCTTAAGAACATAACTACCTTATGCATTTAAGGTGATCTTAGAGCTACGATCGCTTTGTAAAACGGGGCCCTGGGCCAGATGGCCTAGATAATTGAGACATACACCCAAGACGGCGAGTTTGAATCTTGATCGTTCCAGCCAGTGCACCACGACTGGTATATCAAAGACCGTGGTATGTACTACCCTGTCTGTGGGATGGTGCATATAAAAGATCCCTTGCTACTAATCGAAAAGAGTAGCCCATGAAGTGGCGACAGCGGGTTTCCTCTCTCAATATCTGTGTGGTCCTTAACCATATGTCTGACGCCATATAACCGTAAATAAAATGTGTTGAGTGCGTCGTTAAATAAAACATTTCTTTCTTTGAATCTTTAGGTATATTTCCATGAGAAAGTCCTTGAACCTTTACTGGATATAAGACGAAAATAAACTAAAATTTGACGCCGATAAAAAAATGTGCCGAGCTGTCGTTAATACTTATTCCTTTACTTTTGTTACGTTCAATAATATATTTTTCATAAATTAAGAATTGTCATAAGAAAATTATATAACCCGATTCTGGTATTTCAACCATTTTATATGAAAATAGAAACTGTACGCTTTGTAATAGCAATATTGTTGGAGATGAATTTCATTATCTATTTATATGCAAAACATTTAGACAAGAAAGATTAAAATATCTTAACAAATACTATGTAAATAGACCAAATATATACAAATTCCAGCAACTCTTCAGCTCAAAACGTATTAGTGTTCTTAAAAAATTGTGTAAGTTTATATCAATTATTAACAAACAATTTTGTGCTTCTTGACTTACGTGTAATTTTAACTGTTTTTAATATTTAGCTGCTCATCTGTTTGTATCGTGGTATATATGTTTCTGAAATCATCTTGACAATTTGTATGTTTATTATTATTTATGTTCCTCTGATGCCACCGAATGGGGGCCATGAGAGTAAATAAAGTTCTGTTCTGTTCTGTCGAATGAAGCAGTTTCCTCCGTTCTAATGACGGACTCCACGAGAGTAATCCTTCCGTCTGTTTCTGCGGGGCTGGCATTTAATAATAATCTTCACACGGTGAATAGTTAGTCCCTCTGTTGTGAAGGTCCGCTTAATTCCCTCACACTATTTAATAATAACACTTAAAATAATCTCCACGTGACAGGCGCTCGCCCAGTGAGGACTTAATATAAGCCCCACCGACGCGCGGACTGATACATCTCTTAATCCTCTCGTGTCGTATATTATCAATGCACTTATTTGACAAGTCACCATTGACGGTTTTCTTCCTGCCAAACAATTTATGTTATATTCATGGCATAAACTGGAACTACTTTCACTTAAACCATCGACTATTAAACTCTGTAACAGCGAGTTACATTTGGACGCATTGTATAAAGTTACTACAATCATGTATTAATGGGTAAAAAATTACGTATTGACATACTTAGTATTCTTTATTTGCCAATCACAATGTTGCAATCTGCATCTCTTTTATTCCCTCATGTACCATCATTATTATTTTTGTAAAAGTAGCACAAACTCATCAGATCAGATCACAGTGACGTGTTCAGGAGGAAAAGCGCTCGCGAACAATTTGATCGCTTCTCATCGTACCGTATAATATCCTGGCACAAAAAATCTGTTTAACGAACGATCGCAACCGCTCGGCCCTCCTGACGGTAGCTTTACAATCGCTATAACTAGTTATTTCCTCTTTGATCCAGCTGAACTACTTTTTCCCACACATATTATTTTGTAATCTCCAGATCATAAACTGCAATACGATATGACATTTCGTCACTCATATTTTAATATGTAAAAAAAAAATTAAAATGTTAATTATACTTGTCGAGCTTTCATTCATAGAAACTGTTTTCAATATTAAAACACATTGGCCAAATATTCCATGTCATTAAATTATTCAACCTCTGTATTATTATGTTGCGGTAAAATAACAGTTTTGTATATTAGAAAATAAATCAAAATAATGAATGAACGAAAGAAAGAAAGAAAGAAAGAAAGAAGAAAAAAAGAAAGAGGGGAAATAAAAATATATTGTAGGAAAGAAAACAGTAAACCATGCTTGTTTTGCATGGTGGACCAGTGCACTAAATTGATAATGTCAATAACGTACAAACTGAATTGCACATTAATTATTAAAGAAAGACATTTGCGCTGTGCAATTAATATATAGGTCAGTGGCAGACGTAATGCTAATTGTGAATTAATGTACCGTTATTACTGAAGGTGGGGTACACGCTCATTGCTCAGTAGAGAAGTGGTGTATGTCCTCGTTTCCTTCACTCTATTGTAACTTTATCCAAATGTGTTACAGATATGTATATTATTCAAAATTAGTGTTCAATTTCAGTGGTTGAAACTAGGGTATGCGACTATAAGGCAATTTAAAAAACAAATTGACTTACGTAGAGTTATGTTTCAAAAACGTACTTCAAAATCTAAATTCTGTCCATTTGTACGTGTCATCAAATATTTGTCTTACTAGATTCCACTACCTGGCTGTAAAAAGTTTGTAAAATGATAAACATTTATAGACAGGCCGATATCGATTCAAATAAATCTCCGACTATTGTCTGGTGTGAGTAATTCCTCATTATCAGTAAGTATGCTGTTTGTGATTATGTCCAATTTCCTTCAGCTGGAATCATGTGAACAACGATAATCTATGAAGAAAAGGTTCTGAAATCCCTCATAACATTTAACCTACAGCTATCTAAACTACCTGTCCACAAATAGATTTGCACGAGTGCTCGTAAAATAACATTTATCTTACGAGTTGTTTTAAGACGTAGTTAACCAGCAAACGCGACTTGAGTACTTTTATACGAGTTGTAAGTTAAACTGAATTTTATTTCGTTATTTAGTCAGTCATATTTGTGTATTTACGTTGGAGATATAAGAAACGAAATTATAAATTTCGTTTGAAGATTCCCAGCGCATCGTGTTTCTGGTTAAAGGGACTTGAATAAAATTTTGCTGCCACTGTAAGATGCTTCCGCCTATTTAACGACTAATATACACTTTAAATACATTATCTTGTTCAGAACAACAGAACGCGCCGGAACTGGAGAGCGGTTAGGGGACGTAACTCTGCCTAATTTTTCTCGCTAATTTCTAGTAAAGACTATAATCAGTGTCTGTTGATCCAATGTGTTTCTGATTGTAGTTGCTTAAAGTCTCAGACCCTGGTTTGAATCCGTGAAAAGAGACGCTACGTTTGGTTGATCTACAAACGTAACACATCTGGATAGAGTTACAACAGAATGAAACAAGAGTCTATAATATTGAAACGGGAAACTACCCTTTTAAAATAGACTAAAGCTCATTTCTATAATCGTTACTTCTCAGAAGTAAATGCCATTTTTGGATTACTGAGAATGCATTTCATGACATTACAAACACCAGGATGACCATAAACACTTCGGATGTACGGACACGGATATTTTAAACTATTAAATCTAAGTAATGTCTAATTTAAATTGTCAAAAACTGCTCTAATAGTGACAAATACGCCATACTGTTTAAAAACTAGGGTCTGTCATTCTTTGCATAATATGTAATAGTAATCGTTAAAAAGGCTGTACTAGTCGAGATCATGTTTCAGTACCAACAAGCTTGGGACAGTCTCTTTAAATTTCTCTGGCGGTTAGTACGTTTAAGTCGGTGAAGCTGACGTCGCAGAAGGCTGGGAGTAACTACCATCGTTATCACACGTCAGCTGAGGCGGAATAAATGGTATGAAGCAATCATTTGCCAGCCAATCTGTAGGAATCCAAATACACCAACACTTGTTGATTTATCAGACAGCCTCGCAGATAACTCATCGGCAAATTACACACGACAATATTAAGAGATGGATCAAACTGAGGAGATTGATGAAAATTGTACAAAATGTTATCCTTAGCAATTCTAACTATATTGGTCTCAACACCTGTTGTATTAAATAACATGCACAGGTTGTGATTCATACAATACATTTTTTTCTCAGAAAAACGGAAACAAAAACTGTACAAAACAACTAAATAGAAGGTCATGTGTGTCCAGCTGTCACTAGACTGGTTTATACACTGACAAATATACTGAGAGAAAGAAATAAGGGAACACTTAGTACTGTCGGCCACATTTCAGTCACTATCAGTGTCATAATGTCTGTTTTACACACACACATATGTAATATTGGACTGAACGTCAGTGATGAAATGAACGCCAGGGCCCAGTTTCACAAAACATTGTAAGTTTACGCCTCGGACTCGCAGTTATACCGGTCATACGTTTGCTTGCATTTGACATCTATTTAAACCAGAAATTTACACCATTACGGAAGATGGAGCATTTTATGTCTTAGACTTGCATGGGTGTGACGTCATTAGAGTTTTAGTCTAGACTAAATGTTTTACAAGCACGGACCCTGTAATCTAGCAATGAATGTCAGTAACGTATCTGAAGTTTTCACACTTTAGGCAACAGTTTACGTCACAGTCGCTCTTTGATGTTAGTATTGGTGTGGTCACTTATTTCTTCCCATCCAAACAGTTTGTGTAACTGTCTCAGGTAAGCAGCAAGAGCTACGAAAGGATATGGATTTCAGATGAACTTAACTTGCATAAAGTTAGGACATTCGTAATATGTGGTTAGGACATTCGTAATATATAGTTAGGACATATATAAAACATGTAAATCCCACCTCTTCTAAACAAGTACCTTAACTTCACATCACCTTGAAAACAAATATATATATATAGTTAACACTCGTAATATATAGTTAATTATAATAAATACACTGATTGAAAAAAATAAGGGAACAAATAAATAATAACAGAAAATATTGACTGTAACCAACTTAGCCAACTTACTGGCAGACAATCCCACACTACTGCGATTCAATCATATATTACAGCTCTGTATTTTATAGACATAACCACTCTAATAGTGAATTAAACTGGTCTGAAATACCACGTGTTCCCACCAGTATATAATCGCCTTTGTCTAAATGTTCTTAAATAGACTCCATCTTGAATATTTGGTGTCTGCTACGTCTGCTATTCAGTTATTGAAACAAAGGACATGTTTGACTCCATTTGAATAACAGAACATTTATTACTGTGTTTAATATATAACACTAAGTCGCTTGTTACGTGTGAATGTCTATTAAGTCTGTTAGAAGTGATCGGCACGGGAAAGTGTTAGGGTGGACGTGTTTTAGATCGAATCAGAGCCGATACAGTAAGCGCTAAAACCCCATGGTTAGTCCTCTTTGAGACGAGGAGGAAAATAATAGCACAGACTGTCAGTGGGATATTTCGTTTTATATTAAAGTGAACCCTTTGGCAACAAAAAGTGTACAAGACATCTGGTAGACCGGTCCTGCCTACATTCATGGATAACGATTTTGTCCTTTGTATGAAATCGATAATGTAAAATAAAGCTGACTGGAGGCAAAAACAACTAAAGCAATACTAAAATATTAAAATAATTATTAATAATGGTCCTGGCGATGTCTAAAGCATTTTCATGCGGACTGCTTAACTATACCCTTTATTGTAATGGTATATACATATATTCATCACAGTGCGGGTCAGGATTTGATAAACGGGTATGATGATTGACTCGAATACAGAAGTCGAAGGACGATGAATTGACATTTTAGGCTGTGACATCTGTATTCGCTGAACATAACTGCACTGTTAACTCAAACAAGTACACACAAGCATACCCAGGGCTTTACCTAGCGGAGGTGGGTGTGGGGTGGGATGTAAAATGTATCGTTTAGTTTTAAAATGTCATTTTGTCTAGCTGGAGAAGACTATATTATTGTACGTTGATACCATGTTACTGCCCTTCCACAAATTATTTAGGTTACGTATGACCCTGGTTCTAAGAATGTTTCATTATTTTATTTACTTATATACAAGTTTAAGTTATTTGGGTAATACCTTTTGGAGTATGTCGTACCTTCCAAAAAAAAACCCTATCTTAAATCATGTATAATGTATGCAAACTAGCAGACGACTTTTAGACATGTTAGAATCACAACGACAGTTGTCTATCATATTCCTGGGTCATATTCATCTTGACCCAGTTTCTTGTTCAGTATTGCAAGAGGACCCACTCCGTCCTGAAATGCGCCAGAGCTATGCGAGTTTCCTCTCTGAGAGGTCTCCCACAGCTGTTTTTGCATCATGGCTAAAGAAATCTTGTTAGCTTGGAGGAAATCTTTCATGGATATCATTTCCCCAGAGTTCCGCCTATATTCCGAATCACTGTCGAAATCGTTGTCCATCACAGTTACCGTGGGTGTTTTCGTACCCCTGTGCAAATGCCCGGGCGTAATGGCATTCCTCCGTGTTCTGGGAGGACGTTTTACACGACATTGGCAATTTAGTCTCCGGAGAAGCCAATTTAGAAACTGTTTTATCACAATAGAAGTAACGTTGAATAGACTATATATGAAACAACAACCGACCATTATAAACACAAAATTACCCAGCCTGTAGAAGGTTTCGTTATCATATTTCGATTTCTGGCTCACAACGTAATCCCCGAACCCTATTGTAGCGAAGGTGACAAAACAGAAGTAGATCGCTTCAAAGTAGGTCCAGTTCTCCACGGGATAATACATAGCAGAAGCACAGCAGGCGACCACCGTAGCACCAAGAAGCAGAATCAACATCACCCAGTACACAGAGGGCTTCCACGAGTCTAAACTCTCGTCGTCGTCCGACAGCTGGGAGTCTCGTCTCACCTTGTCGCGACCTTCACCTTTTCGTCTAAGGTCACGTTCGTGAACAAAACGCAAGATGTATGCTAGAAACGTTATAATCCTTTCGAGAAACAGGTTAAAGAACAGAATGGCTCCAGCACATCCAAAGAAACCATAGAATATGAGAACAATCTGGCCTCCTGTCGTTTGGGGCGTGGTCATTCCGAAACCTGGAAAAAAATAAACAGAATGCAGGATTAGGGCAATATTGAATGCTCGAAAATACGTCAGGTAATACTAATGTTACTAGTGCATCCTTGTTACTGATATTAGAAACAAGATGGCAACGTTTATTTAGCAGCAAACAAAAAATCAAATTATAGATGAACAAATTAATGTCTGAATGAACAAAGAAAACAAGTTAAAGGGTAAGCGATTTGATAAGTGAATTAATGAATGAATGGATACTTAAACACACCCTGATACAGTCAAAATACCTGCTTTACTATGTTCAAAGAAAAAGTGAATGCTTTTAACATAAGAAAAACCAAACGTCTGTATGTTACAAGCCTGTAGGAACATAGAACAGAAGATCCCCTCTCAACTTAAGGATGAAAAAGTAGAGGATTTTTGTCTTACTCTATAAATAAAGAAAACATGTCGATTGCACCCCCTAATAGAAATTGTGCACCTCCCCTCTTCAGATATCGTTCCTACAGGCCTGTGTTAAGATCCCAACATTGCAGATGCACTGTATGACCATATGTTCTCATATTTTATTCTTCATAAAAATCAAAGTGACATGTAATATTTCCAAATTCGACAACCATGCTACGTACTGCTCTGCATTTATTCTATTAAGCGGTTTGAAGTATGTATTACACTGCCACGACGTCGATGCTAAATGGGTTTCTATCGGTAAGCGGCACATTCCCATGGAAATAAGAATAAGCAGAGTTGTCATGCTAGGGTTAAATTAGTTTGTTGTTGTGAGGCATAGTTAAACAGAATTCACGATTCTGAACTAAAACGAATGTGATATCATACAAATCGGCCTACATTGTAAAGTCACCATAAAATCACCAGTAGTTCACAAAGTCATCACTTTGTTTGGCAAAAGTATCTCTGCCAAGAATGTGATCTATTGTTCAACGCAGGTTATGGTCATAATTGGTATAATCAATTATTTAGTTGATTCAATCTACGTTTGCGGTGTTTGACACGTCACCGAAATGTTTATTAAACAAATACATTTATAACAGTTTATACATAAAATCGTACCTACAGAAATCTATTGTATTAAAATACAAATAATTATGTCTACATTCAACATATAATCAATCGGGATACATACGTTCACATACACACATACATACACACACATTTACACACACACACACACACACACACACACACACACACACACACACACACACACACAAACAAACATACATACATAAATACAATGCATATACACAAGCGCGTGAACGCACGCACGCGCACACACATACATATACATACATACATACATACATACATACACACATACATATATGCATTCATGCATGCATACACATACATATATACACTATATAAATATTCATATATCTATATACACATACGTACACCGATAGACAAAGCGACAGACAGACATATTTGTAATTTGCATTGGCATACTTCTCATCTCACCCTTGAAATTGCGTAATATTTGTTTTACAGCACTTGACACATTCTGTAATCTTGTGACATTCAATTACCGTGAGTGATGACAACACGTCACTTGTCGGACACACGCACAGACGGGAGCGCGTATAACTCGATTACAGCGTAATCTGCAGCCTCCAGACCGTTCATCTCTTATCAGTGCGTTCTGTTGCACCATGTCTGTAATGTATGGCGCTGTCAACGGTTTGTTCTTGGAGACGGACAGACAGCCATCTGAGGTCACAGACGCCAAAACAGGCAGTCTAAATGTAGTCTCAGATAGCACACGTGAACACAGTTTAATGGCAGAAGTTCGCCAGATGACAGATGTGACCAATCAGACCGAGCAATATGTTCACATTATATAATTTATTTGACCTATTTCGATTATAGAGCCACTAGCATAAAGCGTTTAAGAAAGTAAAAGTGCAATCTGATTAAAATCAGCTCCACAGTCCACTGGTCTATAAAGGTAGACCAATAGAGCTGATTTCAATGAGATTAGTAAAATGTTACTTTAAAAAACCCTCAGACTTTACCAGTCTCATATGGTTTCCTAGAAACTATTCCTAGAATGACCAGGTCAGACTGGAGTCTAAGGAAGCGGAACACATTGAAATAGTATAATGGAGCTGCTGCGAGGTTTACCTGGTTTCATAAAAATACTTTTCGTTTAGTGTGCGGTTGGTACTAGCGTTAAAATTGATTAATTCTAAAATCGTGTGTAGGTTACGTGGTACCGGACCTCCCCTACCCTATGCGAACACCTTACGACACTGCTATATGCAGTGAACAAAAGGAATGAAAGTAAACACGTTTAACAACAATCTATCCCAAATTTGAATCCAAGACTGTTATCTATAATATAACACGCACGGATTTTTTTTTGTGGGTTTTTAAAAACAATTTCCGATCTTTCTTATCGTTTCTCCTCTTTTAATCTGCACTGCCGACAACTTTCGTTTTGTATATACTTACGTGGTGCCACAGTTCTGTTTGCGCTCAGGTCCAGTCGACACATCGTGCTAAATATTTCGTACAAATACGTATATAGGTTCGGCTAATGACGGCTGCCTATTTACACGTCGGTCCCCTTTCTTTGGACGTGTAAGGACTCTACACCAAGCTATTTATCATGGATTTTTCGCTAGGTTCCCATGTTTGATGGGATTGAGTAAATTAGGTGAGTAAAGTGTACTATTTGCAGGTCACTGAATGATGCAAAATAAGTTATTAAACCATACATAATTGAATATGATATATATTGGGATTTCCAGAGCCACCTTCTTTTGAAGAAGGGCCATGTTCGGATCCACAGAATGCCTCGATAAATCCATGCCAGTGGCGTAGCCAGCATGAGGCAGACGAGGCGCTTGCCTCGTCTTGAATTTCCCCAGATTTATTTTATTTTCCCATGACACTGATATTTATTTTACAGATCTGGGTTTGCCTCAGCGTTTTTTCCTCTCTGGCTACACCCCAGCCTGCTACACTTCATTTAAACCTCTCTGTGCGAAGCACGGTTTTAATACATCTAGTTAAAAATAGAGAAAAGGACATTTTATATGCAGACTGAATAGCACAGATCATATCATTTAAGAAACTACTGGCTGGTATTGGAAATAACCGAAGACATGAAATACCAATCGAACAATGTCAAATACTTTTACAACTGATTCCTTAATTAATAGGTTAACAAACCTTGTCACAAGCATCCCTAGTGCCTATTTAATACACGTGTACGAGCGAAAGTTAATATCATATCTTTTTTTTCGCTCTGAATAACGTGTCATGAAATTTAAGATTTAGGTCAAACGTCCAATTGTGTCATGTCAGAAGGTGTTTTTTTTTTACCGGATGTATTTGTGACATAGATGCTTTTAATTTCGTCCTCTCTAAACTAGAGCACCAATAATTATGTACTGCCTGTGGGTTTGCTTTTCCACAAACTGTTTAAGCCCTTGATTTATATCGTCAAAATGCCTTAACACGCTAGACTTGAGACGTTACTTTGGCATTTAAATTACACTATCGAGAGATTTACTTCACTTTTATGTGCTGTGTTAGCGGATCCGCTTGCATGTGTGGTAAAAAATCTTTGGTTGCTGTCGTGATGCAATTTCGGTCTGAGAGGAAGTGAAAACTAGCTAGAGAATGAAGTGACATCACAAGACAGACTAATGAGACGCGGCATTAAGATGGTTCTCTTGTACAATCTGCGCTCTTTCACCTAATGTACACACGAATCAAGTATAACAGCCGATAGCCAAGGGCTTTTCTTGGTTACGATTTGCATAACGAAGGAGTTGTCGCATATATAAAAGGCTGTAATTAACGTCTTTTTAAGCCAGTGGACTTAAGCGTGGTAGGTACTGGGTTCGCATCCAGGTACTGATTCCCATCCAGAGCGACTTTAAAGACTCAATGGATAGGTGTAACGCCACCGCACCGACTTCTATCTCACTAACCACTAACTCTCTGTTTTGGAAAGACAGCCCAGATAGCTGAGGTGTGTGTCCAGGACAGCGTGCTTGAATCATAAATAGAAGCACGATAATAAATATAAATGAAAAATGAACGTTTTTTGTTCGAAGTGGGTAGGGTTAGATGAGATGGGGATTTTGGTGGTACTAATCATGTCGTATTTTATAAATAAACAAAAACATCCTTTAAAATAGATGAAAATTGAGGTCATCAAAAGTAAAAAATGTCGTGGGGGAAAAAACCCTCACTCATTCCTAAATAGACATAGCTTATGCTCTTCCGTTTCAAATATCGTCCCTATTAGCGCGAGTGTCCTCTACCTGTGACCTGTTTATTGTTCATACTAATAAACACTCGGGTTGCGTCCCTAGTGTAGTAGAGTTAGTATATATAGTGGTAAAATAGTGCAAAATGGGATACTAACATGCCACTTTGCATGCAGTTAGACCATCATGTGTAGAGTAAAACGTGATATAGCACCAACCTGGCAGTGACCCCTATTGGTCACGTGACGTCAAAATTACTCTTTTTGTATCACATTTAAAAGTGCAAGATATAAAATATTAGCTCCAATGACAATATAATTACTATTTATGTGTTGGTGTTACATAGTAATCATTATTTTTTGAAATATATGAATATACTGTTCAAAAAAAGAGAAATGCGTCTAATCAAAAATACCCTGCATTAGCTCAATCGACAAGGCAAAATATCAATGAAATTTGGCAAATGTGATCTGTGTCATTGTTGGGTCAATTTAAAATCAGGACAAAAAAAAATAAAATAAACATCTCCCCCTGGTGGCCATTATTTTAAATTTCATAATGGCCGCCATTAAGTACAATTTGTATTGAGACGCTTATTCTAAGGCACATAAAACCATTATACCAACACCTATTTTTATGTTTCAAAGAACAATGAATCTCATGTTGCATATAAAAAGAGAGTAATATATATGTTCACCATATTCGCCCAAAATATGGATATACTGAACAACAAAAGAAACGTGTCTAATTACAAATGTCCTGTATATAATCCTCACTTAGCAGCTCATTAAAACATGAGAAAAGGTTTTAGAATCATGATTCTACGTGTCTTAGAATCCGATATTTTCAGTACAAATTGTAGATGGTGGTGGCCATTTTGAAATTCAAAGTGGCAGCCACAGGGGGAGATATTAATATCTATTTTTAAATTGACACCACTAAGCAATAGAAGATTTATGTCAAGTTTCATTCTTTTCTAAAACCAGAAAGTTAATGATTCCATTGATATTTAGGCTTTAGCCATCGGACTATTATATATAAGGCATTTGTGATTAGACGCATTTCTTTTGTTGTTCAGCATGTTCATATTTAAAAAAAATATAATGATTAATATATAACAGCTACACATAAATAGTAATATTGTTGTCTGAAATGTGTCACTGAAGCTAATATTTTATACCTTACACTTTTAAATGTGATACAGAGTGAGAAATAGTTAATTGGCGGCAATTTTGAATTGTGACGTCACCTGGCCGATAAGGGTCACTGCCATGTTGGTCCTATATCAAAGTTAAAATTATATGGGAAGCATTACAAGAATGGATATTGTTCATTTGCTAAATAAACATATAGTTATGTTTGGCATGATAAATGGTGAAATAAACCAAGTATATGTAGTTAACTGGTTAATAATTAATGTAAAATATCATGTCTATTGTACGAAAATACTCGGCAATCATCTTAATATTAATATTATTAAAAATACACTGCAACATAAATTTCATATTGACAGATATATTTACTTCAAAAACTGCGAGTATGAAAAATTTAATGAACGTTGGGGAAAGTGGCTTCACCTTTTTAATAATGATACATAAAATTATATCTTGCATATTTGTATGCCTATGTTTCTATCTATAAAATGACATAGCTTGTTTGGAAATTAAAAACATATCTTTGCTATATCTCTTTTTAAACATCATACTTTTACTTTCATACTTTGTCTGTCTTTTCTCTGTTAGATACCAAATGTCATTATTATTATATTAAATACCCAATAACAATCAGTTTTAAAGTTGACCTGGGTACCTAACGAATCTCTGCTTGAATTATTTTCCTTATCTTCCTTTACCCTTTCCTTCTCTTCTCTTTTTGTTTTTTATTTTATTTTATTCCCTTTTGACCCTCAGATTGCAAGTTAGAAACTAATTGTATGAGGAAGCCTATATAGATTCATATTTGTAAACAGAAAATCTTAAACATCACATATAATATATATTTTTATAATTTTGTATGTCATAATATTTGTATATAACTTTTATGTGATACTGTAAGACAATGATTCAAAGCTCCCCAACCTTGACATTGCCTATGATCTGGGGGTAATAATAAAACATTTAAAAAATGTTGGTCCTATATCAAGTTTTAATCTACACATGATGGCCTAAGTGCATGCAAAGTGGCATGTTAGTATCACATTTTGCATTATTATACCATAACTCTACTACACTACCCATGCAATAAACTTAGGGTAGATTACGACTACATATACCCAGGAGGCAAAATGAAAAAATTGTTCCAGCGTGCTGTAAAAGGTTTACCACTTAAAATCATATCTACATTATCATATATCTAGGATCACAACCTAGGTGGACAACCTTGTCAATAAGATACTGAAAATGTGTTATTCGCTGTTAAACATGTAGAGCACGTTGATTTATTAACCAGTGGCTATTAGATGTTAAACATTTGGTGATTTGTACATATTGTCTTAGAGTGGAAACACGCTACATGTTTCAATTAGTAGCAAGATATAGTTTATATTAATCATCCCACAGGCATGATCGCACATACCACGGCCTTTGATGTAGCAGTGTGTTGATGGTGTGTTGTCTAAATATACTAAATGACTACGCGACAAATGATGGTGTGTTGTCTAAATATACTAAATGACTACGCGACAAATGATGGTGTGTTGTCTAAATATACTAAATGACTACGGGACAAATGATGGTGTGTTGTCTAAATATACTAAATGACTACCTGACAAATGATGGTGTGTTGTCTAAATATACTAAATGACTACCTGACAAATGATGGTGTGTTGTCTAAATATACTAAATGACTACGCGACAAATGATGGTGTGTTGTCTAAATATACTAAATGACTACGCGACAAATGATGGTGTGTTGTTTAAATATACTAAATGACTACGGGACAAATGATGGTGTGTTGTCTAAATATACTAAATGACTACGCGACAAATGATGGTGTGTTGTCTAAATATACTAAATGACTACGCGACAAATGATGGTGTGTTGTCTAAATATACTAAATGACTACGCGACAAATGATGGTGTGTTGTCTAAATATACTAAATGACTACGCGACAAATGATGGTGTGTTGTCTAAATATATGACTACCTGACAAATGATGGTGTGTTGTCTAAATATACTAAATGACTACGCGACAAATGATGGTGTGTTGTCTAAATATACTAAATGACTACGCGACAAATGATGGTGTGTTGTCTAAATATACTAAATGACTACCGACAAATGATGGTGTGTTGTCTAAATATACTAAATGACTACGCGACAAATGATGGTGTGTTGTCTAAATATACTAAATGACTACGCGACAAATGATGGTGTGTTGTCTAAATATACTAAATGACTACGCGACAAATGATGGTGTGTTGTCTAAATATACTAAATGACTACGCGACAAATGATGGTGTGTTGTCTAAATATACTAAATGACTACGCGACAAATGATGGTGTGTTGTCTAAATATACTAAATGACTACGCGACAAATGATGGTGTGTTGTCTAAATATACTAAATGACTACGCGACAAATGATGGTGTGTTGTCTAAATATACTAAATGACTACGCGACAAATGATGGTGTGTTGTCTAAATATACTAAATGACTACGCGACAAATGATGGTGTGTTGTCTAAATATACTAAATGACTACGCGACAAATGATGGTGTGTTGTCTAAATATACTAAATGACTACGCGACAAATACGCGACAAATGATGGTGTGTTGTCTAAATATACTAAATGACTACGCAAATGATGGTGTGTTGTCTAAATATACTAAATGATGATGATGTGTGTTGTCTAAATATACTAAATGACTACGCGACAAATGATGGTGTGTTGTCTAAATATACTAAATGACTACGCGACAAATGATGGTGTGTTGTCTAAATATACTAAATGACTACCTGACAAATGATGGTGTGTTGTCTAAATATACTGACAAATGATGGTGTGTTGTCTATACTAAATGACTACGCGACAAATGATGGTGTGTTGTCTAAATATACTAAATGACTACCTGACAAATGATGGTGTGTTGTCTAAATATACTAAATGACTACGCGACAAATGATGGTGTGTTGTCTAAATATACTAAATGAAATGGTGTGTTACTAAATGACTACGCGACAAATGATGGTGTGTTGTCTAAATATACTAAATGACTACGCGACAAATGATGGTGTGTTGTCTAAATATACTAAATGACTACCTGACAAATGATGGTGTGTTGTCTAAATATACTAAATGACTACCTGACAAATGATGGTGTGTTGTCTAAATATACTAAATGACTACGCGACAAATGATGGTGTGTTGTCTAAATATACTAAATGACTACGCGACAAATGATGGTGTGTTGTCTAAATATACTAAATGACTACGCGACAAAATGGTGTGATACTAAATGACTACGTCAAAATGGTGTGTTGTCTAAATATACTAAATGACTACGCGACAAATGATGGTGTGTTGTCTAAATATACTAAATGACTACCTGACAAATGATGGTGTGTTGTCTAAATATACTAAATGACTACCTGACAAATGATGGTGTGTTGTCTAAATATACTAAATGACTACGCGACAAATGATGGTGTGTTGTCTAAATATACTAAATGACTACCTGACAAATGATGGTGTGTTGTCTAAATATACTAAATGACTACGCGACAAATGATGGTGTGTTGTCTAAATATACTAAATGACTACGCGACAAATGATGGTGTGTTGTCTAAATATACTAAATGACTACGCGACAAATGATGGTGTGTTGTCTAAATATACTAAATGACTACCTGACAAATGATGGTGTGTTGTCTAAATATACTAAATGACTACGCGACAAATGATGGTGTGTTGTCTAAATATACTAAATGACTACGTGACAAATGATGGTGTGTTGTCTAAATATACTAAATGACTACGGGACAAATGATGGTGTGTTGTCTAAATATACTAAATGACTACGCGACAAATGATGGTGTGTTGTCTAAATATACTAAATGACTACCTGACAAATGATGGTGTGTTGTCTAAATATACTAAATGACTACGCGACAAATGATGGTGTGTTGTCTAAATATACTAAATGACTACCTGACAAATGATGGTGTGTTGTCTAAATATACTAAATGACTACGCGACAAATGATGGTGTGTTGTCTAAATATACTAAATGACTACCTGACAAATGATGGTGTGTTGTCTAAATATACTAAATGACTACGCGACAAATGATGGTGTGTTGTCTAAATATACTAAATGACTACGCGACAAATGATGGTGTGTTGTCTAAATATACTAAATGACTACGCGACAAATGATGGTGTGTTGTCTAAATATACTAAATGACTACGCGACAAATGATGGTGTGTTGTCTAAATATACTAAATGACTACGCGACAAATGATGGTGTGTTGTCTAAATATACTAAATGACTACGCGACAAATGATGGTGTGTTGTCTAAATATACTAAATGACTACCTGACAAATGATGGTGTGTTGTCTAAATATACTAAATGACTACGCGACAAATGATGGTGTGTTGTCTAAATATACTAAATGACTACCTGACAAATGATGGTGTGTTGTCTAAATATACTAAATGACTACGCGACAAATGATGGTGTGTTGTCTAAATATACTAAATGACTACCTGACAAATGATGGTGTGTTGTCTAAATATACTAAATGACTACGCGACAAATGATGGTGTGTTGTCTAAATATACTAAATGACTACGCGACAAATGATGGTGTGTTGTCTAAATATACTAAATGACTACGCGACAAATGATGGTGTGTTGTCTAAATATACTAAATGACTACCTGACAAATGATGGTGTGTTGTCTAAATATACTAAATGACTACCTGACAAATGATGGTGTGTTGTCTAAATATACTAAATGACTACCTGACAAATGATGGTGTGTTGTCTAAATATACTAAATGACTACGCGACAAATGATGGTGTGTTGTCTAAATATACTAAATGACTACGCGACAAATGATGGTGTGTTGTCTAAATATACTAAATGACTACGCGACAAATGATGGTGTGTTGTCTAAATATACTAAATGACTACGCGACAAATGATGGTGTGTTGTCTAAATATACTAAATGACTACCTGACAAATGATGGTGTGTTGTCTAAATATACTAAATGACTACGCGACAAATGATGGTGTGTTGTCTAAATATACTAAATGACTACCTGACAAATGATGGTGTGTTGTCTAAATATACTAAATGACTACCTGACAAATGATGGTGTGTTGTCTAAATATACTAAATGACTATACTAAATGACTACGCGACAAATGATGGTGTGTTGTCTAAATATACTAAATGACTACGCGACAAATGATGGTGTGTTGTCTAAATATACTAAATGACTACCTGACAAATGATGGTGTGTTGTCTAAATATACTAAATGACTACGCGACAAATGATGGTGTGTTGTCTAAATATACTAAATGACTAAATATACTGACAAATGATGGTGTGTTGTCTAAATATACTAAATGACTACTAAATGACGACAAATGATGGTGTGTTGTCTAAATATACTAAATGACTACGCGACAAATGATGGTGTGTTGTCTAAATATACTAAATGACTACTGACGACAAATGATGGTGTGTTGTCTAAATAAATACTAAATGATGGTGTGTTGTCTAAATATACGCGACAAATGATGGTGTGTTGTCTAAATATACTAAATGACTACGCGACAAATGATGGTGTGTTGTCTAAATATACTAAATGACTACGCGACAAATGATGGTGTGTTGTCTAAATATACTAAATGACTACGCGACAAATGATGGTGTGTTGTCTAAATATACTAAATGACTACGCGACAAATGATGGTGTGTTGTCTAAATATACTAAATGACTACGCGACAAATGATGGTGTGTTGTCTAAATATACTAAATGACTACGCGACAAATGATGGTGTGTTGTCTAAATATACTAAATGACTACCTGACAAATGATGGTGTGTTGTCTAAATATACTAAATGACTACGCGACAAATGATGGTGTGTTGTCTAAATATACTAAATGACTACGACAAATGATGGTGTGTTGACAAATGACAAATGACCTGGTGTGTTGTCTAAATATACTAAATGACTACGCGACAAATGATGGTGTGTTGTCTAAATATACTAAATGACTACCTGACAAATGATGGTGTGTTGTCTAAATATACTAAATGACTACGCGACAAATGATGGTGTGTTGTCTAAATATACTAAATGACTACGCGACAAATGATGGTGTGTTGTCTAAATATACTAAATGACTACCTGACAAATGATGGTGTGTTGTCTAAATATACTAAATGACTACGCGACAAATGATGGTGTGTTGTCTAAATATACTAAATGACTGACAAATGATGGTCTAAATATACTAAATGTGTTGTCTAAATATACTAAATGACTACGCGACAAATGATGGTGTGTTGTCTAAATATACTAAATGACTACGCGACAAATGATGGTGTGTTGTCTAAATATACTAAATGACTACGCGACAAATGATGGTGTGTGTTGTCTGACAAATATGGTGTGTTGTCTAAATATACTAAATGACTACGCGACAAATGATGGTGTGTTGTCTAAATATACTAAATGACTACGCGACAAATGATGGTGTGTTGTCTAAATATACTAAATGACTACGCGACAAATGATGGTGTGTTGTCTAAATAAAATGATGGTGTGTTGTCTAAATATACTAAATGACTACGCGACAAATGATGGTGTGTTGTCTAAATATACTAAATGACTACCTGACAAATGATGGTGTGTTGTCTAAATATACTAAATGACTACCTGACAAATGATGGTGTGTTGTCTAAATATACTAAATGACTACGCGACAAATGATGGTGTGTTGTCTAAATATACTAAATGACTACGGGACAAATGATGGTGTGTTGTCTAAATATACTAAATGACTACGCGACAAATGATGGTGTGTTGTCTAAATATACTAAATGACTACGCGACAAATGATGGTGTGTTGTCTAAATATACTAAATGACTACGGGACAAATGATGGTGTGTTGTCTAAATATACTAAATGACTACGGGACAAATGATGGTGTGTTGTCTAAATATACTAAATGACTACGCGACAAATGATGGTGTGTTGTCTAAATATACTAAATGACTACGCGACAAATGATGGTGTGTTGTCTAAATATACTAAATGACTACGTGACAAATGATGGTGTGTTGTCTAAATATACTAAATGACTACCTGACAAATGATGGTGTGTTGTCTAAATATACTAAATGACTACGCGACAAATGATGGTGTGTTGTCTAAATATACTAAATGACTACCTGACAAATGATGGTGTGTTGTCTAAATATACTAAATGACTACGCGACAAATGATGGTGTGTTGTCTAAATATACTAAATGACTACGCGACAAATGATGGACAAATGATGGTGTGTTGTCTAAATATACTAAATGACTACGGGACAAATGATGGTGTGTTGTCTAAATATACTAAATGACTACGCGACAAATGATGGTGTGTTGTCTAAATATACTAAATGACTACGCGACAAATGCTTAACGGATGGCGCCTTTCAATGACGAAACCTATATTAGCTGGGAACATTTCATAGAATGGCCATCTGTTCCTCACCACTGCCACCACCACGACCACGCTAGCAACGGCACAGCTACATAACGTCTGTCTATTTGTCTGTTTGTATGTCTAGCTGGCTGATTGTATAATATATTTATTTTTCGGTCTCTGTGTATTCATACTTGTCAATTTGTATTTTTGTTTGTCTGACTGTAGTTGTCTGTCTGGTTGTCTGTCTGTCACCATGTCTGTCTGTCTGTCAGATTTATAATCCTATTCTGACCAGCCACGTCACTGTTCAGACGTGTGGTCTTTTTGCCGCTAGACGGACAGACTGAAATGTTTAAAGTTCCAGACCAATCAACGCGCAACAGACCTGTCGTATCGATTAACGAATCATTCATATTTGTCAAATGACGTATCGGCCGACACGTTATCACATCAGAACGTTAAAACGTCTTACAGTTCGCAAATCACGTCCATAAAACGTTCATAAACGCCTCATATGTAGCCATAAAATATATATTATTCATTTATGTGATAAATGAGAATAAAAATAAAAATACACTGTAGCAACACCGACGGAATAAATATGTGTACCAGTCTGACTTGCAGTGAATGTGATGATTGTTAGTTTGTAAAACATACCATAAGCACAATGGGGTGGGGGTGGGGTATTTCTCGTTCCAGCCAGTATACAACGACCGGTATATTACATGCCGTAGTATATGGGATGGCGCATATAAAATATCCCTTGCTACTAATGAAAACAATTAGCGGGTTTTCTCTCTAAGACTATATGTCAAAATTATCAAATTTTGGCATCCAATAGCAGATGATTAATAAATCAATGTGCTCTAGTGGTGTCGTTAAACAAGTATAAATTAATGTTCGTCGTGTTTCTACACTGAATTTTTAAATATGTTGGCGTGATAATAAATAAGTTTGTTTTGTTTAACGACACCACTAGAGCACATTGGATGTCAAATATTTGATAATTTTGACATGTTATAGTCTTAGAGAGGAAACCCGCTACATTTTTCCATTAGTAGCAAGGGATGTTTTATATGCACCATCCCATAGACAAGATAGCACATACCACGGCCTTTGATATAGCAGATGTGGTGCACTGGCTGGAACGAGAAATAGCCCAATGAGCCTATCGACGGGGATCGATCCCAAACCGACCACGTATCAAGCGAGCGCTTTACCACTGAGCTACGTCCCGCCCATATGGTGGCGTAAAACCACATCATCTTGGTATTTCTTAAAAGTCATATAATTTTTAAACTGTATGTTTGAGTTCAATGCTGTATAGCAATCTCCTATCATAACATGCACTTCAGATATGTTCTTTTTGTATAAAGATGTATTTAACATCGTATAACGACCGCCTCAAAATGAAGACCTTATTTTGGTACTTTCGTTGGACGACCTTTGTTGACACGTCAAAATCCATGAATGAAGCTTTATGCAAGTTAGTTCTTTCGCATTGACATCCTCCTTTTCAGTTTATAATAAATGTCCTGTTCAAATTTTAGATTCCAAGTTATTTATATAATTATGTGATAAACGGCGATGTAACTATATTTTGTTCGTAGAATTAGATTATTTTTATTGCAGATTGTACATAAACATGCCACAGCCTGGAGATAAACCAGTTTTCACAGTAATGAACATTTTCAATGGTGCACTTAGCAGATTAATCCAGGGACGGAGATACCGGAAACACAATACTTGACATGTTTTCCATCACCGTCCATATAAAATAAGAGCCTTTGTTTATGGCACGGCTGATTTTTAAAAGTATTAGTTATACGATATCTCGACTGCTGATTCTGAAAGTAGAACTCATTTCAACATACACGGGGAAAACGTTTAATGAACGCAGTTAAAACTACAGTCCAAAAACTAATGCGCGGATCACAACCAAAATGTAATCATAACTGCAAATGGTAAATCTTGAAAGCGAATCTGGAGCTTGGGTCAGCACTTTTATTTTTAAAGTAATTAATTTTCATAGGTGGCTATTAAGTAGGACAGAGATACTCATTATCTGTGTGGACCCTAGCAATGATCAAAATAACTACGTCAAAAAATAGTATCCATGGCAATTTTCACGGCAGATGAGTTTAAGTTTTCAGTATCACAATTAAAATATCATTATTAAAATATACAATAATTCACTTTCATTGATTTTGATAAACCTGAACTTAATAATTTATGGTCTGGTGATTATGTGTTTTGTTACTTAAATGGGGGGATTTGCGCGTTTCCTGGCATTACGGTTGTAGTCAGTACTTGGCTGTGTGTAAACATCTGCTGTTTTTGTTTGTATAAATAGATGATCTTAATATGCCTCAACCCCCCCCCCCCAAAAAAAAAAAAAAAAAAAAAAAAAGAAAAAAAAAAAGGTAGGTGTATTTAAAAATGTAACTTTTCACTAATGTGGATCGTACCAAAAAAAAAAGAAGAATTTTTTTTAAATGACACGTAAAGAAGGAGCTTTATTTAGCCCACAACGCCACACATCTGAATTAACTAAAGGAAAGAAGGAAGGAAAATGTTTTATTACGCACTCAACACATCTTATTTATGGTAATATGGTTATATGGCATCGGGCATATGGTTAAGAACCACACAAATATTGAGGGAGGAAACCCGCTGGCGCCTCTTCATGGGCTACTATTTTCGAGTAGCAGCAAGGGATCTTTTATATGCATCATCCCACAGACAGGATAACACATACCACGGCCTTTGATATACCAGTCGTGGTGCACCCACTGGAGCGAGAAATAGCGCAATGGGACCACCGACGGGAATCGACCCAAGACCGACTGCGCATCAAGCGAACGCTTTACCACTGGGCTACGTCCCACCCCTGCATTAACGAATACACATGTAATTTAAGCGTTATAAACCCAATGCTAGTGACAAACAGTAATGTATTCAGACGGAATTCAACGACCATTGTTGGATAACTGAACGGGAAACGATAGCTGACGACACGGGTATCATGCTAGCTTGTTTTTCTTTTATTTATTATCATGCTTATATCCAATTAAGATTCAAGCACGCTGTTCTGGGAACACACCTCAGCTATCTGGACTTTATGTGCAGGACAGTAAGTTAGTGGTTAGTTGTGAGTGAGAGAGACGTCGGTATAGTGATCTAACTATTGAGTCATTAAACTTGCTCTGGGTGGGAGCCGGTTTCGGGATATGATCCCAGTACTTACCAGCCTTAACCACTACACCAACGAGGCCGATGATGCCAACCACCCACCCACCGCTGAGTGTTTATTGGCTAAATATTTCAGGTTAGGTCCGAAAGGATCCTTTCGTTTCGGATTATTAGATTTGTAAATATCCAATGCTATTTTGACAAATGTTTTCATTAAAATATATAATAGAGGTTCATTTGGCAGTCACGTTAAAAAAGACGAAGCAGAATAATGTATTAAGTTTGAGAATTTGAATGTATTCGAATAAGTGGATTCGTGAAAGTTAATTAAGTCTACCCACCGGCGCTCGTGAATTATTTGTTTTTCTTCACGAATCCATACTTCTTGTTAACTGGAGAAGTTGGTTAGATGTTGTTATGTGACTCTAATGTGGATTACATTGCCTTCCAACGAATGAACGTCAGCTGCGCTCAACTTGAAAAGGAAAATTTAGGAAAAGAAAAAAAGTAAAACAATCGCTGACTAGCCTGGTTTTATTTTTTCTTTAGCAGTTCGTGATCAAAGAGCTGTTAATAAAAACTATATTAGGTGATGTAACTCACAGGACAAAATAAAATAAGAGTTAGTCGACGATAGCCTGTCAGTTGGCAATCATGCCAAGAAGTTAACCAGCTTCACTGTTAATGCATTTACGAGTGTGACTCTTTTTTTCTGTATTAAAAAAAAATCCACATTGTCACATCAGGAAAGCCAATTGTTACTAATGGAGTTTTCTATACAGAAACATTACTGTTCAGAGATGAGCGGAACGGAGCTCAGTCAGGTTTTACTTGCACATTCAGAGTAAACTGTTGTAGCGCACGCCTTTCATGGGCATAGGTGCCGGCCTCGGTCGGCTCCTCCTTCCATGACAGGAAAGGGTTGGGGTGCGTGGGAGAATAATCTAATTAAAATTAGCTCCACTATTACATGTGGATCTAACAGCAGCCAGTTGGAGCTCATGTCCACCAATCAAAACCTTACTTGCAGAATCATGCCAGTGATTTAAAAATAATTTGAAAACAGTCCGAATTATTCTGAGGGTATACGACATGTTTCGTGTGAATTACGAATGCCTTAAAACATGTTTTATTTTATAAAATAAATAATTTGTAGTGTAAAACTGAAGACTGATTTAGTTGGGGGTTTTTATAAATAAATAAATAATTTTTAATATAAAATTGAAGACTGATAACCCATCCCGTACGTATTGGTATGGTTCGCTGTACTGCAGCTACTAAAATAGACTCGCCCGATATTTTTAGAATTTGTATGCTCCCAAATAACGTTATAAAAGGCGAAGTGTCATTGGTCAATATTTAAATTATTATTTACAGACGAAATGTTACCTGGACATTGGAGACTACGCAGTGTTGTTAGCAATCTGATTAAAATTAGTTCTACTGGTCTAAATAAGGCATTCGTAATTCACATGAAACATATCGTATACCATCAGGATAATTCGGAATGTTTTCAAATTATTTTCAAATCACTTGCATGATTCTGCAAGTAAGGTTTTGATTGGTGGACATGAGCTCCATCTGGCTGCTGTTAGATCCACATGTAATAGTGGAGCTAATTTTAATTAGATTGGTGGGAGAAGGGACCGCCTGCACTGGCAGGTGTAAGAGAGCACCGGCAGCCAGACTGAAGTCTGTAACAGGCGGGGATGGGGATGGGGATGGGGTGGCGGTGTGTGTGTGTGTGTGTGTGTGTGTGTGTGTGTGTGTGTGTGTGTGTGTGTGTGTGTGTGTGCTGTAGCCCAGTGGTAATGCGCCAGCCTTATATGCAGTTGAGTTGATCTAGGATCGAACCCCGTCGGTGGGCCCATTAGGTTATTTCCAGTTCTAGCCAGTACTCTGTGATGTAACAAAAGACAGTGTGTACTATCTTATCTGTGGGGTTGTGCATATACTAGTTCCTTGCTGCTAACAGAAAACAGTAGCCCAAGGATCGGTGACAACAGGTTTCTTCTCCAAGTATTATGGTATGCGCAGTCCTGTCTATGCGCACGGAAAAATGCATAGAAAAGATTCCTTTTCGCCTTTTAGCAAAATAATGGTTCTATGTCCTTGTTTTCAAGAAGTTTCGAAACCAAGCTAGTTTAACATGTGATGAAATGCCATTAAATAAACATTCCTTTCCTTTACCACACACAGAAATAATGTTATTTGTATTAACGTATGGGATATTGAATGTACATGTTGTTTGTCACGTTTTAAACAAATATTCAGTTTTCGCTTTTTAATCAACAATATCCGAAAAGCTCCCTCTATTATTTAATATAAAAACATGCACATAAACTGCAAAGCAGTTACCATAACTAATCATTGTCGTGGCAATCAGAACAAAGCGTCGAACTCTGCTAACCAAAGACAAAATAAACAGACAACAATGCCAGATCCCATAGATCGATTTATTTAACGTGATACTGTCCTCGTTATTTGCTCTTTGTTGTTTTCACAAAGGCACGACCAACTGTAACCTGAACCCGAGCAAACTGAAATAATCAACATCAATGCCGGTGATGTGCATCTTATTTTCCGTATCTTTTTCTCCACCGTTTTGTAACGACAATGGTGCATGCCCAGGTTTCTTGCCCAGGTGGACATTCCTTATTCTTATCAACTTTAATTTGATATGTGCATGTCAAAGAGTATATATCCCTTCAGTGGGGCAGGGTATGCTCACCTTTCGCGAACATATGATATCATCACTGGTTTAAAGGTGCTTCATGAGTGCATGCCATCACAGCTATATGTATTCTGTGTTGTGCTAGTTTTGATTTAGTAAATTGGTCTGGGAGTGGCAGTCCTCTTTTTGGCGGTTCAAGACGGTATTTTTGTCCAGCAAAGGATCTCGGGAGTGGCTGTTTCTTATAGACGAGGCACTAGACAGAGATTCTTGGAACCAACCACTAACTTGCCAAATACCCACTCGATATACGGTTTTGTTGTTCAGATTTGCATATAACAGCAGGCACGAAATGCTAAGGGCAGAGCACTTCTTTCTCAGACTGCCCGTTTTGCATTGCATCGACTTTCAAGGATTTTGCTGAACGAAATATTCTTTAGATCTCGTCATGTCTTTGTGAGAATTTCGCAACAAAGCCCTCCTGCCTCGTAAACTGGTCGTTCGATGAAAGTGTAGATTGTGAAGCACTTCTACGCTTTACAGTGATATGTGTTGTGAGGTTTCCGACAAAATTAGAAAGGTAACACAAGTCACGTTCTAAGCTTTCCAATACAAATATAAATTGCACTATTTCATGGTTGACATTTGCTTACGTGTGTTTGGAAAGAGGAATGACAATAGACTTGCATGATCCTAAGAATACATCTTAAGTTCTACACACTATTCATACATCCATAACGTTAAGTCTATGTATAGGCGTTCTCACCACAAAAATGTAACTGTAAATAACAATGGCTTACAGGTTAATTTCGGTACAGAATTATGCAATTTTGCCGATCCTTTTATGTGGTTATGAAACGCAAACTGACACATTCAACACCAATGACCTGTGTGAGCAGTTGTGACAGACCAACGCTTAAGATACATTGTTATTTGTCAAATCGCCCAGCCCTTTGACGGGAAAAGTGACATACCCTGCTCTGTTTGTCATAAGTTTCAGAACACGAATCAGTCACACTATCAGTGATTTATGCAACACCGCCACATTTGCCAATCCTACTCTTGGCTAACAGTAAAGAAGCTATTAAGTTACAAACTGTCTGTGGAGAGATAACAGACATGGAGTAACGTAGATCAGCCGAAGATGCTTTTGCACATTCATCGACCGATATAATTAGACGAAGAATGAATACAGCTAGAAGTAGTCATCACCAGACCATCATATGGATAATGGGTCTGGTTCAGACTAAACAAATGGAAGTCTTTACGCACAAAGCGATTACAAATGGAAATGGAAATGACTTAACAGTGGGAAGGTACAACATAGATAACAATTATTGGTCTGCCAATTCCTGCACTCAAATTGCCTTGACCCACACGTCATCTGAACAATCTGTGAAGGAGTACGTATACATTGCTGCAGAACAGAGGACGTATACATGGATGGATGACAGAGTACGTATACATTGCTAGAGAACTGAGTACGTATACATTGCTAGAGAACAGAGTACGTATACATTGCTAGAGAACAGAGTACGTATACATTGCTGAAGAACAGAGGACGTATACATTGCTAGAGAACAGAGTACGTATACATTGCTGGAGAACAGAGGACGTATACATTGCTAGAGGACAGAGTACGTATACAATGCCGGAGAACAGAGTACGTATACATTGCCGGAAAACAGAGTACGTATACATTGCCGGAGAACAGAGTACGTATACATTGCCGGAGAACAGTAACCTTCAACGTCAATACCCGACGACCATTCCTTCCAAATGGAAGCTGTTAGGAACAACACAATTTACTGCTATACTGGCGTTGTCAAAATGTCTGTATGTTATGCCGTCAGTGTGCACTGTATTGTCTAATCATGGAAACATCACTAACACCTCATATGCGATGTTATTGTGTGTACTTGTTAAATATTAAATGGAGGTCTTAAAAATTCATATTAATATGTATAATGCATTTTAAAGGTTTTTGTTATAATGACATTATAATAGACACTAATTATTAAAGGGACATTCCCGAGTTTGCTGCAATTTTTAAGATGGTATCGACTAATAGAGACTTTTTAACGATTGTAATTACATATCAAATATATTTTTCTGCATAATATATTAATGGCTATATATTCAACGTGTTTCTGATCGTTCTAATATTTGTACTAGGTTAAATTTCATTTTATTTCCTAAAATATATTTTTTCGTACGTACGAAATTATTTGAAGACAAAATCGAGTTTGGCCTTCTTACAAATATTAAGACGACCAGAGACACACTGAATATAGAGACACTGATATTCTAAACAAAAAATATATTTAATACGTAAGTTTAATCGTAGAAATATTTTAATAGTCGGAAACATCTTACAATGCAGTAAACTCAGGAATGTCCCTTTAAAACTTGGATACATACATATTATGTGCCATAATGTCATGGCTAGTGGCAGACATATTGCAAAAACACAAGGACCAAGTTTTCAAAAGTGCACAATATCTCATACTTATTTTGGAGTATACGTAGTGTAGAGTTGCATGTACTTGATATAAATTCTAAAGGAACATTCAAAGTCTTTCTATATATATATATATATATATATATATATATATATATATATATATATATATATATATATATATATATATCGTAGCCTACAAATTGGTCCGATATTAAAAATCGTCAATTTGTCAATCGTTTCCCAGGGCAAGTCTGTTCGACTCAAAGGTTGAGCTGCTAACCGGGGGTTATTTGCCTGTAATTACATGTAGTGCTGCGTGGGTAAGCAAGTTATTTGTGACACGCGAGTTTCTCTTGTATGACATCTGTGTACCGCTCCGAGCACATGGAAAGGAAACCCTGAAAATGGCCGTCTGACAGCGAGACCTTATACGAGGTCTAGTTGACTTCTTGCCATCAGACAGAAGAGAGCCAGTGATTAAATAACCATCGATAGATTCGTCATATTATACGGTTATTCTAGTGACACCTCGTTCACAGTGTCTGATCCAGCCCCGAATTCTGACAGTTAGCCAAATGATGTTTTTAATATCTGTTGAAATAAATCCTGTAACTCGAGTTATCGGACTGAATGCTAGACAGAACTGTTCCACTTGGGATGTCTTTGTGCACTGCTTGGTTAAAATAGCGTACTGCTTAATTTATGAGAATACTGGACCCAACCAGTTAACAGACTGAAGTGTCATGTTCATTTGTTGTTCTTATTCTTCCTCAAAATTTAAACGGGGTAGCTTATATTTTTCACCATAAATTATTTTTAAACACGGTGTTCCAAATGACCTGGGATGTCGTTAAACATTATTTTTCATGTACCTGCTTTAGCTTGATACCCAAATAGCAGCTGTGTTTTTTCTGCTTAGGTGTAGTTAAACATCCATTAATTATTCTTTTTAAACATTAATTTACTTTTCAGTGAGTTTGGCTAACCAAGTATGTAGGGTCGTGCAACCTACTTTACCATGAGCTGTGTAAAATGCCTGTAGTGGCCTTACACGTGACCATTGGGCCGTCTATAGTTAACCTGGCAATCATGGGTCTGTGACGCGTAAGTTAGCTACAAGTGCAACGGCTGTAAATAACTTTTAGTCGGAAAAGATGTTAAAATTTGCTTCAAACCCTTTTTTTAGGATATGTAAGAACTAGAATAATACATTCGTGTCCGTCAGATACCATTTATCTCACAACTCGTTGTTTAAAAACGTATCAAACTCGCTTTCGCTCGTTAGATACATTTTAAATAACTCGTTATGAGATAAATGGTATCTAACGGACACGAATGTATTATTATCTATGTATTGATTCAGTCCTTGGTTTTGAAAATCTTTGTTAACTGATTGGTTAAGCTAATGTTTTGAATAATTGACCCCCAGGACCGTCCCTAATCTAAAATAACTAGGGGGCAGTAAAACAAGGTCCAGTGCCTCCCGTTCTACAAAGCAATCTTGGCGCTAAAATTACCTTAGTTTCATAACTACCTTATTTCCTTGCGGACAACCGCTCCTTCTCCCCACCCCCGCGATAAATACGGATCATTACTGTTACTGGTTTAATTGTAGCATAACTATCTGGATAAAGATTTAATATCCCGCACCTACATCTCTACCACTCGAATGTTTGCTAGGCCGTAAGCGACACTCTCTGATCAACGTGACGGTATTGACATAAATGTCGGCCGGTGATGAAGTTACGAATAATTATTAAGTTATCGAAAAAGTGAGGAAATAAAGCACAGTCGTTGTCCTATACAGCAATAAATCATTTCCCGAGAAGCCGTGATACAAACACCGGATGTGTCTTGACCAGTCATCAGTCGCTCAATGCACTGGTTTCTGGGGGTCAGCGTTGCTACGCTACACGTGACAAACGACACACGCACATCTCGATATGCTATAAGTATACTATCAATAGAGAATGCTACTGGAGTGTTCGTTAGATATCTGTCTTACACTGAGTTCTTTCAAAAACGCATGTAATGAGAGCCAGTTAGATATAATATTTAAGGCGATTTTGGTATAGTGTTAATTTCAGTGGACGGATTGGCTTTGACATCTAGGTTAGTTGTAACTTGTAGGTTAGTATAAATGTATCTATCGTCATCATACGTGGGATTTTGTGGTGCGATATCACAATGCAATGAGAATGTTCTCTCAGTGTGTGTGTGTATAAGAAATATCGTATAGTCCACGTACAACAAAGACTACACAATCTATAGCTACCCTATTAAGTTATATGTCTATAGGATATTCGTGTAGTTTAACGAAAATTAAACTCTTCATGTCTGAGCACTTCATTCTCTTTCCAAACATATCCATGTCTGAACTATTATAAATGATTACCACACGTGTAATAGCATCTATTTTAGACATGTCTTTGAAATCATGATCTACATAATAGAAAGAGTGTAATCTTGAATTTCCAGTTTTATAACAATCCATGAAAATATATGTTTACGTTAAATATATTTTGTAAAAAAACCCAGGTCGATGATAATTTTAAAAAAAAATCAAGTCAGACAATTGACAAGGAAATAATTACATTCTCGCTGGAATAACTTTGAAACTAATTTGAATTCTTATTTCAAAGACATTTTAACATAGTATCTTTCATTTATCTAGTACCAGAGAACATTAATTAGGAATAACAAAGCTAAAGTGACCGCAATGCCCCTTTAAAAGTAATAAAACTTGAAAATTGAACCACATTCTCAAACTGATTCTAACCTTGATCTATGAATCTATTAACTAGTAAAAGTGTGTGCCTAGATTACATTTCACACGTTGGTTTTCAAGAAAGGAACACAACACAAATCAGAACGACAGAACAGTTCATTCAATTTCAACTTATTTTCGTGCTTATATCCAATTAAGATTCAAGCACGCTGTCCTAGGCACACATTTCAGCTATCTGCGCTGTCTGTCCAGGACAGTGGGTTAGTGGTTAGTGTGAAAGAAGTCGGTGTAGAGGCATTGCACCACCGAGTGAGTGTAACACAGACAACATATGTCCGAGGCAGGCTCGTAGGATGGAGGGGGCACAATCTTTAATGAGGATGGGGGTTACAGCCTTTAGTGATATTTTTATCTTTATTTATATAGAGCAGAAAAAATCATATTTCTTCCACGAGTGTGGGGTTAGGGGTTGGGTGGGTGGGGGGCACATGCTTTCCCCCCTTCGGTTCCTATGGGCCTGCAAAATCCTATCTCTCTATGAAACACACAAAGCTTTTATCAGAAACTAACTACATGCATGTACATGTATTTTGTTATCACAAGGCAAGAAAAAAAGTTGCAAACACTATTTGCATTATAAAAACATGTCGGAAATGACATCTTTAAAGGAGAAATTTTCCACAACTTCCTCATAAAAGCCGATGCATGTATGTGAGTCTCGGGTTTATGCGCCGACAATGCCCAGATGCATTTCATCGCGGCCACAATCTTTGATCAAAGCTCACGGAGCCTGGAGTCTGTGATCTGTGCTTCCAGCTATGGTTATTACATTCTTCGTTAGCTTTTATCCTAGTGGAAACGTAGTGCCAAAACGCATTTTATCGTAGATAAAAAAACATAAAAACAACTATCATCAAAGCTGGCGATGCTTCGAGCCGATTATTGTTGCTTACAGCTATATTTTTTTCAATAGTCTCTGTTTTGTCAAATGGAGAAAGAAAATGCGTCTGCCGTGTAGCCTTGCCGTGTCAATGTGAGGAGCCAAACCGCAGAATGGTTGTAAATCATTATGCACGATATCAGGCGCGTGAGCAGGAATTTAAGCGGGAAGGTGTGTCCGGGTGTGTGTGTCTGGGGGGGGGGGGGGGGGGAGTGTGTCAAGCCTGTGGTGACTGAAGTATATAGGGGTGTCGAGTCATGCTCCCCCGGAAAATATACTGAGAAAAAAGAAAATTTGCTTGAGCAATTTCGAGCCCCGAAACTCGCCTCCTGCACACGTGCCTGGATTAGCCCGAGTACTCTGACAATAAGAGAGCTAGACGGATATTTGGACCGTTATCAACGCTCTCTAACCGTCAGAGAACAACTGTATCTATATCAATATTGCGCAAACTCTGCCTAGAAAACGGTAGTCAAAGATTCCCGCTCTAAAACAACGATAATCCTATGTTTGACGTTAAATACCTTTACATCAATCATTTTCGAGCTCCCTGATAAAAAGAAAATCACATATTAATCACTAACACACAAACAACAGGAATAAACCCATCAGCAAATACGTATTTAACCGGAACAATATTGAAAGGGGGTGCTGTCGGTTTCTTATATAACTACGCAACAGGAAAGGTACAAGTTACTTGCCATGCCATTAATTTAAAGATTATATTTTTGCTGATATTGATTTATCGTTTTAAAAATAAATAGCGTAACCCCACACCATTCAAACAACGAAATACAGATAAAATTAAAAAAATGTCTCAAAATAAATTTTCTATATAGTGTTAGCAAAAGAAATGATGACGATAATAATTTTATACGATATTTTTAATACGAAACACTAATGTTGTCTGTGTCACATTGTAACGTCACAAGTTGTTTGGCGAGTCGTAATGTTAGCAGACGCTGGAAGCGCTGGCGCAAACTCCGGCGATGAAGAGTCCCTCTAGACGCAATACCTTTGTTAATCCCCACTCGTGTAGTGATTGGAATATGTCAAGACATTGCCTCGAGATGTTTCTGCTATAAATGGCCCAACAGTGCATGGCGTGTATTTGTTTTTATAAACGACAAATGTCATTAATTACCGCACATTACTGGGATCAGAAGTATTTGAGTTATTTATGGCATTAGCTGTCAACAGTATAAGATGGCGTCGTGTAAATGTCATGATAATACGGGTTGTACCCCCTGCTCCGGAGTCAGTCACTGGCGAAGTCAGAGGCTAATTCCGTAGTGGGCGTGCCTGAACCTTCGTGGATAGGGGCACGTAAATATAGTTACCCATACCCATACGGGTTGTTTGTCACCAAATAAGTTTTCGTTCGCGATAATGTTAAGATTTTCTAATAGAATTGACATTGGGAAAAACCTATAAATCAAGCGCTGATAAACACTTATAGAGGGAGTGTCACCGAATATTGTAGTATCCGTGATAAACTCCGATGGGGTAGTGGTTTATGCATATATCTGAATACTGGTAAATGCAAGGTTCGTATCTGAGTACCGGTTCACACCAGGAGTTGGGTTTTAACAGTTCACAGTTCACGAGCACTAAACCGCTTTTTCTCTCACAAACAACTAACCATCAACGTACTGTCCTGGACAGACATACCAGATAACTCAAGAATATACCCACGACAGCGAGTTACATGGAAATAGTTTCCCTCCAGCAACACGCGGAGTTGTATGCCGTTTAAATGACCCTTTGTAGAAAATTACATCTACATTACAAAAAATTGCATTCTATTTTCATTTCTAACTTCAATGCACATTGCATAAAAGCAGTATGCTACATAAAAATGTAGTAATTTTATTGGATATAGATAATAATATTTCAACTTTCAAAGTCACAACATTCTGTCAATTACTCTACCATGACGTTTTCCCAATGTGGTTGGTACTGGAATAAAAAAAAAACCCTTCAAGTTACTGACTGATTGAAACATATTTTATTGTTTTTTTTTTAAAACAAATGGATTAGGCACACGTTTTCCACCTTACTAGGCCTTCTCCTTAAAACATAATCAGGTTTTGACATGGTATTAGAATTAGCCGGGAAGGCCTCATATTCAAATAAAATTCTGTTATGCCTCACGCATTTGATAATACTATTTTGAACAAATACTCCTACGTAACCACACACATGTCTTACATACCACAAACAGCGAATGGTAATGTATACAGATGCGGAATGCATTCTAAACACGGTTATATGGAGTGGTTGGAGCTTGTGCAAATTAGTTACAGAGGTCGTTTCAGAAAAGCATGATTGCATTTGTAAAATTTGGAAATTAGTTAGTAAAGTCATTATGCTAATCGACATCAACACTTCATTGATTGTCCAAGTCTAATTTGTTCTAGGATTACCAGCTATTAACGATGAATTCGGATTTTGTAAAACGAAAGAAAGTAATATATTTGTTTCTTGTATGATCTTGGGGACTTATAGTCCGTCCCACAGGAAACGTCTTTTTTCATACTATGCAATTTACTATAAGTTATTTCTTTCTGAGACCATTGTTTTTTTAAATTGCACACAAAAATAGTATTATTTTGTTATTTCCAAAACATCTTTTAATTTTCTTCTTACGTTAAGCAAAACTGAAATTATTTAGAAAAAACATACTTGTAGGAGGATGTGACGGACTATCGATATGGCTTGTAGCTCAACGTAAAACGCGCGCTTGGGATGCGATGAGGTGTAGAATAGATACCTCTCCATGGACGCATCAAATGGCTTATATGTCGTCCCAACTAGTGCTCCAGTGGCATGTGAAAGCTGTGGAATCTTCTACCCTGTGTGTAGGGGGATGCAAATAAAAGATCCCTTATTGCTAACGTATCACTGAATCGCAAGAGCCTCAACTAATTATTGTAGGTGGCATAACATTCTGTTAACCATAAAACGTATCGAGGTGTTGTTAAACAAAGAGTCATTTTATATGTTTATATCAATAATTAAAGGGACATTCCTGAATTTGCTGCAATTTGTAAGATGTCATCGACTAACAGAGACTTTTTAACGACTGTGGTTACATATCGGTTATATTTTTTTGCATAAAATATTAGCGGCTGTATATTAAACGTGTTTCTGATCGTTCTAATATTTATATTAGGTTAAATTTCATTTTATTTCCTACGAACTTACGAAATTATTTGAAGACAAAATCCAGTTTGGGCTTCTTACAAATATTAAGATGACCAGAAACACATTGAATATACAGACATTAATATTCTAAACAAGAAAATATATTTAATATGTAAGTTTAATCGTAGAAATATTATATTAGTCGGAAACATCTTACAATGCAGCAAACTCAGGAATGTCCCTTTAATGAGCTGTATAGATATACGTGTTTTAAGGCATGTTGAACATGTAAAATAAAATTTAGAAATTTGTTGTTGTTTATTTGTTTGTTGTTGTTATTTTATTTTATTTCATTTCATTTTAGAAACTGGCTTTGTGCCTGGCTAATTTCGTGTGCCGTTAATCCAAATTTATAACAACTGTTGTTTTTCATTTCATTTCATTTTTAGTTTATTTTGTTTTATTTTATTTTATTTTATTTTAATGAAGAATTATTGTTTTTTAGAAACTGGCTTGGTGCCTGGCTGACTTCGTTTGCCGCTAATCCTAATTTACAACAAATGCTGTTTTATTCAGATCTTTAATAGTATTTGTATTAATTGTGTATGCCATTATGATTGTTTGTAACAAGCGTATTAATTATAAAGAATGTGTTACCGGCCAATTACGAAATGTTTTTAGTTAATAGTCTCAAAATAGCTCGCAACGTGACCATTATAGAGGTTTGTCAGTTGAGTCAGCCAGTCAGAAACACTGATGTCTAGGACACCCCAACTCTATCTAGCGTAACTGGGATTGCGACATCGGCCTCTGTGGAAAAGTGGTTATGATAGTTGCCTTAATATTGGTTGGTTCGCATCTCAATACAGGCTACAATGGATTGTAGCCTGTATTGAGATGCAAACCAACCAATATTCGCATCACATGTGTGTGTGTATGTGTGTGTGTGTGTGTGTGTGTGAGAGAGAGAGAGAGAGAGAGAGAGAGAGAGAGAGAGAGAGACAGAGAAAAAGAGAGGCTGAGCAGAGAGAGAGAGAGAGAGAGGGGGGGGAGGGTAGAGAAAGAGATGTAGAGACAAAGAGAGACATAGAGAGAAAGAGAGAGAGACACAGAGCAGAGAGACAGAGAGAGAGAGAGAGAGAGAGAGAGAGAGAGAGAGAGAGAGAGAGAGAGAGAGAGAGAGAGAGAGAGAAACGACAGAGAGAGAGAGACAAAAAGAGACACACACAGAGAGAGAGAGAGAGGGGGGGGAGAGAAAGAAAGAGAAAGAGAGAGAGACGCAGAGCAGAGCAGAGAGAGAGAGAGAGAGAGAGAGAGAGAGAGAGAGAGAGAGAGAGAGAGAGAGAGAGAGAGATACGGCTCAATGGTCATGTGTAAGGCCACTACACCGTCTCCGCTAACCAATAACATCTATTAACTCCGTCATGCACAGACAGCCAATACAGCTAAACTGGAATTGCGACGTTAGATACTTTGTAAATAGAACACACTTCAAAGACTCGTTTTACGAGTCGATCTTAGCGCTAAAATCACCGTATAACAAGTGCTTAATGCAGTTAGCCACTTAAAGTGATTTTTGTGCTAAGATCGCTTCGTAATACGGGACCATGGCAGGACAGAAACGGTAATCCTTTCTTTCAGCAGAAAGAAATATTTTATGTGCACATTTATGTGCATATTATCAGCCGGTCCCTGCGTGTGCTGTTGCTCATCGTGGTGCAGAGGTGGCAACATTCTCACGGGTTTCCCTGAGAGTGTCAAATACAGCACGTAGTCGGTATCTCTTGAACATTTTAAAACGTGAATGCAACACAAATTCGAAATCTCTTGGAAATTGTTATTGATTGTGTTAAAATTGCACACTGATGTTGCTCATCATATAACTTAATTTGACACCCAGTAGCCGATGTGTTTGTCCTGGGACGTCGTTAAACACGTACCCATTCCATTCCTAAACAGCCGGACATTATAACTCGTATATAAGACCTCTAATATACATATATATAGTCTATAGTCTTATAAAAATGGGTCGAGTGTTTGGGTCGAATCCCTTTGATAGACCCATTCTCTGATTGGTTTTTTTCCCCCACATCCCATCCAGTGCCCCACGACTGGCACATATAAAAGGTCGAGCTATATGTCTGTGGGAAAGTGCATATAATACGATCCCTTGCTGCGTGTTTCCATTGGGATATTTCTCGTTCCAGTGTGTACACCACAAATGGTATATCAAAGGCCGTGGTATGTGCTGTCATGTATGTGAGCTGGTGCATATAAAAGATCCTTTGCTACCAATGGGAACTTGTAGCGGATTCCTTTCTAAAACTACAATGTCGGATTTATCAAATGTTTGACATCCAATAGCCGATAATTAATAAATCAATGTGCTCTAGTAATGTTGGTAAACAAAAACAAACTTTACTTTTTAGAGAAGCTATACCACATTCGTCTGGATTTCGGGCAATAAACACTATTTAATACCAGACCTAACAACTCGCTGTATTGTCTGATATTGCTGCCGTCTGCCAAACATAGAGGCTGCGTTTGTCAGCGACTCTTGTGAGAAGCGGTCGTTAACACAAACCGTTGACAAAAACATCATTACGAAAATCTCCATCTGTGTTCATTGGACAATTCTCTCCCGCAGAACGTCCAATGAAAAACAAAATTACGTTTATGTCGGTTTCGACCATATGACGTAAATACTGTCTGATTGAATATTTTTGCATAAGCACACTGAAATATTTTATGGATGACTGTCAAAAGCATCACATTTACGATGGAATAAATAGTGAAATATTACAATATTTCAGTCTGGCAATATGTTAAAAGTTTAGAGTGTGCGAAGACTTTCAGCTCCATTAGCTGTTGTGTTATTTACGACTCCAGTTATCGAGTCAGGAGGTGCGATTGGGTGATATATTTAATTTAGGATCCCCAATAACTGGTTTGCCCCAGACACAAGTCAACATAGTTAAACGATGTGATGACCTGAACAGAACAGAAATAAAAGGACTGTCTAGTTATTAATAACACCTCAACATATTATTTAATCTGCAGCTATTGGGTATAAATATGTATGACTTTTGATCGAGCATCTCGGAGAAAACCCCCAGCGATTTCATGGATTTTACTCATCCAGTATTCGTCAATGAACGTTCAGAGGACAGCAAATTTCAATATATTTTATATACCATACGTGAATCAATACTTTGACTTGGAAAATAACCACGAGTCTGTAGATGGGGATGCACCCAAAACCCACTTGATAGCTTATAGCTTGAGAACCTCCTTGTAGGTAGCGTTAACTTGTGTAGAGGTAGAGGCATACATGAATAACCAAATAAAGAAATCGGAACTACAAAAACCGTAATACATGGTCAGGGCCGTATCTCTGCACAAAGCAGAGTCTAATGGGCATTTGGCAAACTAGTGGTTAATTCTATGAATGTCTATCTAGTGTATCGTCTATAGGAGGACAGCCATTCCTGATGAGATCCTTTACTAGAGATTTCATCGCTCTTGTACCGTCAAACGTTATTAATACTATAATGCATTTGCGTAAACAGTGAACCGATGAAATGGTATATAACTAAAAACTAAATAATGCTGAAACCCATATAATAGCATATTATTAAGTTTTAAACCCTAACAACTCTAATAAAAGAATTTTACGATAAACATATATGTAAATAAAAAAAGTTTCTTAACGCATTACCATCAAATTATATGGATTAAATCTAATTTTTAATACAGGGATGACGTCAAAATGCTAGAACAGCCAATGTATGCAACTTAATTGTCAATACACAGACTAAAGCTAGACGTGTGTGCTGTACCTTGGCTGTTCCATCAATTACCTTCATACCTGTATTAAAAATATTTAACCTATGCATTTTGATGGTAATTTGCAAACATTTTTCTTTCTTTTTTATTTGAGTTGGTATAGGTTTAAAACTTAATAATATGTTTTTTATTTTAAAAAATGTAATTGTATTCCTTATAGAGTTACATGTCAATTCATCGCGTCCCTTCTGACGCAAACGGACTATAACATTTGACAGTACTAACGTGTAAACCCCCTCCCCCCAAAAACAACAACAAAACAAAACAGCAACAACAACCAGAAACAAAACCCTTGAATGAATCGGAAAAAACCCCTTATTAACAATTCCCATTGACGTAGCTCTTTATTATAACAGAGGGCGTAATGGCTATCTCAACATCTGTACCATAATCTTAGCATTGCGTGCTCTCTCCCACCGGAAGTGCTCTTTATGGACACTGTACTGTTGTAAATCCCACCCCAAATGCACTGCACCGAAGGTTTATTTACTTGTTTATTACGTGCTACACAGTTGAAATGCCTCTGTAAGTACTTTTAGGAAGCGCTAATCGGTTTATAACTGCCCAGTAGTCCGGTCAGACTATATATTTCACGTACACATCGGTCATTTGGCCACCACTTATCTTGGACGACCTCTCCAGCAACTGGTCAGAGTTGAACGATCCGAGGCTGTCGCCTTTTGATTTATCCACAGAGCAGTCAAGACTTCCAAAGAGACATTAGAGAATTAGTGATCAATGGCAACATGCAGGATTAATTCTACAGTCCATGCAGACTGTGTACACGATTCCGAAACCAGCTGCATTAATTGATGTCACCTGAGTAATTCTACATCTACGAGGTATTACATTTCAGTTTTAATAACAGCTATTGATTCGGTGCGGCATGCAAAGTGTGGTCACGATATTGGCACCAGCTGTACTAACTGTTGTCAAAGTGGTAACATTATATCCACATGCTACTACAACACAACAATTGATTCTGCGGCACACGCAAAGTGTGTATACGGCCACAGACCACAATTATTTACGCTATATATTTCTATATAGCGTTAGTGACTATATAACTTTTATTGATATCATCTGGCCCATGGATTTTTTATGCACCTTTACCTGCCTGGAGGTAACATACCCTGAAAAGGACAACCCCTGTTGTCCAACTCTTTCTTTCAGGATATTGGTTTAAACAAACACTAAACCTGACCGGAGTACACCCATTTTACATAAAAAGCACGACTTTTCCATGGGTCGGAATTACCACAAAAACGTCAACAAGTAACGCATGTTTACAACAGCTAAAATAGGCCCCGTGGGAATTTCATGTTAATTTTTGGAACCAATGATATTTATAATCACTATTGTATACAGATTCAGAACAAAATATGGTTCCATTTTTTTTCTGATGAATATTAAGGTAATTTTCAGGTCACTAAACGTCACCACTATAAATAAGGTGTCGCCGTATACTGTCTTTAAAATATTGGCTTGTAGCATGTTAAAAGAAAGGAAACCGTGTAAACTACACTAAAACATGAATAAATGTTTGTTGTGTTGTTGTTAGGGGCGAATATAGAAATTTGAAGGGGGCGGATAGTCTAACTACAAGATGTTATGCAATACTTGGTCAAATTCACCACAAAGTTCGAACAGTTTCTGTTTTAAAAAGGGGTATTTAGTATCTGTCAAAAGGGTCTGTTCAGTGCAACTCAACAGTAGGGGGTGCACACACCTTTCTGCTGGTGTACATTTGATTATTACATCGGATACAATTAGGAGGATATATTGCATCCATCTTACACCAATAAAATAATTAATTTTGGCGTATGTACCCCCTCCAGGTGAAATTCCCCGACTCCCCTACCCCTAATGGGCAAATGTACGTCATAAAAGATTTTGGTTAAAAAAGAGTTAATAACAAATAGTTTTCCACTCGACAGCCTGTCACAATAGTGCAAATACTAGTGTGTCACAAAAAGGGTATCACCCCTTGTACCCCAGGATCTGCCTGTGTTACTTACTGACATGTCTGCATAATAGATAAGTCTTGAAACATTTCAACACCATTTCTTGAAGCGACATAAATCGAATGTTTGACATGCATTAATTGCCTACGGTAGAATTGTCTGCTCTCTAGCCGTCCGTGGGATCAGGATCTAGCTCAGTCGGTAGAGCGTTCACCTGATGTGCTTGAGTCGAAGGATTGAATCCCTTAGGTGAACCCAAGTTCTGACTTGTTTCCCCCCTGTCTCAACCAGTGCCCCACGCCTGATACATTAAAGAAAAGTATAGCGGTTTCCTCTCAGATTACATGACCGAATGTTTGACATTTAATAGCCGATGATTAATAAAGCAATGTGCTCTACTGGTGTCGTTGAACAAAACAAACTTTAACTTTATAGCTCTATGTTACTCCAACGCAAGGCATGTGTCGATTTAGTTGGTAATGACAATTATGGTACACTGTATTTTCTTACATGCTGTATTACGGTTAAAAGCAGGTTAAAAGCACTTTACGTGCTCCGAGGATACGGGTCTGGTTAAAGCACAGAAATCTGTATTAATCATTGCCTCCCCAGTGGCCCTTTATGTTTTCTTGCTCTTACCAATGAACAAAAACATTTCGTCACAGCAGCCAAAGGAACATGGGCAATGAAAGACACCAGCCAGGTCCTAGACTTCAAGACATCACATGAGCATCCAGTTATCGAAAAGTGTTTCCAGCATCAAAAGCAAACCATGGCTATACAAATATTAAATTTCACATATGCTCCTGCTATTGCCAGAACCAAGACAACTGTCCATTGTGTGTATTTGGAACTTAGAATGTCATTCACTGACAGCATCGCCTACTTAAAGCAAAATGTGTCTGTACTTGACAAGAAATGTAATAAAGCCTGGAAAAGTCTTCCTTGAAGAAAGATGCCGTTGTTCTCTCTTATTATGAGCCAGAGGTCATTTGAAGAAAATATTATTCATCTTGAAACGATCTGAGAAACAAGCGATTCTTTCATAAATATATCATACTGGTTATTGCCCATCTTAATAAGTCTGTTCATCATATCATGAAAGCTTGGACTTAATGCCTCATCTATTTGCTGCTTTCTTTAAATATATTTTCCATACGTCCAAACATGTATCTCTTAGAAATGTCTTTTGGGTGTATTTGGTCTGTTCATGGTGTCTGAGATTTTCCAACTTTTGACAGATCTTCATAGATGACTCCAGCATTACTACCAACTTTCACAGAAGCATTATTCTGCTCACGTTCCTGGTCAATAGCAACAGCAGAGAATGGTTATTATGCTTTTTTCACTGTGTCGCACATCTTACAAATGGACTGAAAGTCACCTAGTTTGTGTTGTTTCAAGAAACCAATAATTATAAAATACTAATATACAAAAGGAAGTTTGCTTTTCAAACGTTCAGAGAAAGAACATTACTTTTATTCCCAACTGCAGAACTAGAAAACAAAACTGGAACGGGGTTCATGATTCAGCTCTGTAATTGCATCAGTCTTTTGACCCACATGAAATATAAATCATACATGCCTTCTACTGTAGGATGGTGGGGATGTGTCACATTAACGACTTTTGGAAAAGGAGTCTGCCGTTCCTTACGAGGCAAACACCAGCCTATATATACTAGGGCATCAACTAATTCACTACCTTCAAGAAGACCTGCTACCACATCGAGTGCTGCCATCTTGATATGAAGGCATCTGAGAAACACAATAAAGTGATATTCATTGTGACTTAATGGACATTTCCATATGATCCGTTTGTCATTGGCATACAAAGGGTGGTCCAGGATGATTATGAACATTTGTTTGGAATTCAGAATGCCAACTTCCGTCTTCACCACACACATTGAGTAATGAATAGGCAGCGTCACAAACAAAGGTATATAAAAGAAATGATGGCCACATTCTTCTCAGGGGTGGTACTCACTGGCTGATGGTTATCATGGAATATAGCCCACGAAATAATATCACCTTCATCCCCACCACACCATTCAAAAATTATTCCATTTGCATTTGTAATATAAATCCTGCGAATGTTTGCAACATAATTAAATACGTAAGTCACTTTCACCAGAGACAAGGTGGGCATAACCCTTCTCCAAAGGCATTAATTCTGATGCTGCCCTTGAAATAGGTATTAAATAGAAGCCATACTAGTCTAGTATAAACTATATAAAACCTTAATGTTAGCTCTGCCACCTGAACTCGCCGCCGATTCTACATGGGTAACTCTACATTGTCACATTATTAGTGTTAACAAACAGAAAGAAATAGAACCATCCATCAATTGATTCTGCAACAGATGTACTATAAGGTAAACAATACTGGAATCAGTTGTATCAATTAGTGTTACATATGCTACAAATCCATATGATTATAAAGATGAATACTTGTTTATCTAAATCGAAGTAGCGGTAATATGGTACAGGAGGAATAGTCAAACAATAAGTAATTCCGTAGTAAACAATGACTTGTACACGACGCTGAAATATGGGAACATTAATTGATGTCATGTAAGTAATTGTAAGCCTATATAGTATTTACCACACACACGTATATTTCTTCTAGACTGAACGCAATGTAAAATACGCAGCGCGGAGAATAATGTAATAGCCACATTACTTTCACAAAAGTAATTATGCATTGGCTATTAAAAATAACAAGAAGATGTCAGTTTGCTGTAGATGGAACATTCTAAACTGAACACACCATAAAGCACGGCAGCATTAGTATGCAAACATAGACTATGTATTACACATAAAGCGTACGTGAAAGAAATGACGTGCATTAAAGGCGAAGGCCCGAGTTAGTTTAGTTAATCTACAAACCTGCAACGTACCTGGATCAAATCATAACAGAGATAAGCTAAAGTATATGATGTTTAAACAAGGAAATATTGTCTAAAAATAACTAGAGGTTGTTTCGATAACCATTACTTCTCAGACGAACGTGCGTTTTTAGAATTATATATAAAAAAAATCATTTTAGGGTATTACAAAACCTGGATGAACAGAACCACTTCAGATGTACGAAAATAAATATTCTAAATAATAAAATGTAATTATTTCTAATTTAAATGATAAAAAAAAACACGACTTTAATAGTGACAACAATCGTCGTAGTGTTTAAAAACGAGGGTATGTGACTTTAATTGCTCTTGTATAAGTAGTTATACTTGATTTAATGTTTATTAAAGTGTAAAATGATAATACACATACCATTATCATTGTGCTGACATAAAATACATTGTCTCCTAGCTTAAAATGGGCTTATTAGATACATTAAACACTGTAATACCTGTAACTAAAATACAATATTACTTAATACCATAAAATTACAGAGAAATATTAAACCAAAAAAACATATTAATACTACTACTGCTATTAATAAATTTAGGCAATAAAAATAGACTTAAGAAAAGTCTGTACATTCCAATAATATATGAGACATAATAAGAAAACGAAGATTTGTTTACCTTTATTTAGATGGAAGATTAAAGTTTGTTTTGTTTAACGACACCACTTGAGTACATTGATTTATTAATCATTGGCTATTGGATGTAAAACATTTTGTAATTCTGACATATAGTCTTAGAGGAAACCCGCTACATTTTTCCATTAGTAGAAAGGTATCTTTTATATGCACCATTCCACCGACAGGAGAACACATACCTCGGCATTTGATATACCAGTCGTGATGCACGGGATGGAAAGAGAAATAGCCCAAATGGTTCACCCACGGGGATCGATCCTAGACTGACCGCGCATCAAACGAGCGCTTTACCACTGTGCTACGTCCCGCCCCTTATTTAGATGAAGCAAACGATAATATAAAATAGAATAATTACGTCTGCTAACCGCGATATTCGGTTAAGAATCAACTTGACGTGGATGGTTAGAGTTTGATGTATGGGACGTCATGAGTTGGAGAAGTCGCGTTGCTAGCCGTTTAGCCGTGGCGAGCGCGAGAGCCAGACTGAACATCAATGTTCTGTAATGATTGAACATAAAGAAACGGTAGCCAGCGCAGGTGATCGATATTAACCAGATCATATTAAATCGTTTTGTAGTCGAGCAAAATCATTCAGACTGACCACTGCTTGAACTGGGGACAAGCTTCCAGTATCCGATATCTCCCAGCAATACCGTTTAATCCATTTAACGTCTTCATAATTCAATCCACCATTGAATTTCAGCCACAGTAAACCGCCGTATTTACCAGGCGTCAATGGACCGCTGTATGAATATTCACGAAAAATAAGTCATTTAACCCTTAGTGCTTCTTTCGTAGGTCTTTTGACATATTCTATAACAAGAGACTTCACTCAAAAGCAGAAGGTAATCATATTTTGAGGCCATTTGCGGAATGGCAAAGTGGAAATGAAACAGCATTAAAACATAATTAACTGGCCACCCATCCAAATGAACCACAATACTTAAAAAACAAGTAATATGCAGTTGCCGCAGTGCAGTACAGTACAGTTCAATGCAGTGCAGTACAGTACAGTTCAATGCAGTGCAGCGCAGTATAGTACAGTGCAATGTTGTACAGTACGGTACAGTGCAGTATAAAGCAGTACAGTACAGTGTAGTACAGTGCAGTGTAGTACAGTATAGTGTAGTACAGTGCAGTGTATTTCAGTGCAGTGCATTCCAGTGCAATATACAGTAGTACAGTACAGTACAGTACAGTACAGTACAGTACAGTGTAGTGTAGTACTGTGCAGTATAGTGCAGTACAATGCAGTGCAAAAGTTATTTTATTTTGTTTAACGACACCACAAGAGCACATTGATTTATTAATCATCGGCTATTGGATGTCAAACATCAGAGACAAACCGCTAAATGTTTCTATTAGTAGCAAGGGATCTTTTATATACACTTTCCCACAGACCGGAAAGCACATACCACAGCATTTGACCAGTTGTGGTGCACTAGTTGGAACGAGAAAAATCCAATCAGTTGAATGGATCCACCGAGGTGGTTCGATCCTGCGACCCAAGCACCTCGGGCGAGCACTCAACCGTCTGAGCTAAATCCCACTGCGCAGTGCAGAGCAATGCATAAATGTTACAGTGACATACCTTAGGTTTTGTTTTTAATACTGGCGTAGTTTTCACTATTAGAGTCGTTTTTCATCATTCAAATCACACGTTACTAAGATTTTATTATCAATTTCCGTACATCTGAAGAGTTTTGGGGTCATCTCGGTGTTTTTAATATCACAAAATACATTTTCCATTCTTTAACAAACGCACGTACCTGTGGGAAATAACGGTTATAGAGACGAACTCTTGTTTGTTTTAAAGCGTTTTTTCCTCGTTTCAACGTCATAGACTCGTTTCAATCAATTGTAATGCATATTCAAATGTATTACAGATTTATAGATTAATCGAACTTAGTGTCCATTTTAAACTAGGGCCCGTGACTTTAATATCACGTTATCTTGTTTATGGCATAGAGCAAGAATGCACAAAATCAGAGAGGTGTACCATGTAAAACATGGTACGAAGTCAATGACTTTGACTCATTATTTCTCGCAGCGGTGAGTAGGCGAATCCAGGAAATAATAGTAATCGAGTAATCAGCGCGTAATCAGCAAAGGCAAAATGGCCATGTTTTTAATTGTCAATCTAGAAATGACGCTGTGACCACGAGGTGGGTTTTACTGCCGGTGTAGGGTTGAGGCGGTTAAACATGGCCATGTTTTTAATTGTCAATCTAGAAATGACGCTGTGACCATGAGGTGGGTTTATTGCCGGTGAAGGGTTGAGGCGGTTCAAAATGGCCATGTTTTTAATTGTCAATCGAGACATGACGCTGTGACCACGAGGTGGGTTTTACTGCCGGTGTAGGGTTTAGGTGGTTCAAATGACCATTGTAGTTATCATTGTAGAGCACATCAGTTTAATCCATAACCGTGATGTCACACTATTGTTCTAACTGTAGTTTATTTTTAAGCATCAACACCTGTAAAACAAAGAAAGAAATGTTTTATTTAACGACGCACTCAACACATTTTATTTACGGTTATATGGCGTCAGACATATGGTTAAGGACCATACAGATTTTAAGAGGAAACCCGCTGTCGCCACTACATAGGCTACTCTTCCGATTAGCAGCAAGGGATCTTTTATTTGCGCTTCCCACAGGCAGGATAGCACAAACCATGGCCTTTGTTGAACCAGTTATGGATCACTGGTCGGTGCAAGTGGTTTACACCTACCCATTACCTGTAAAACAATGCAATTTGAACTTTTTGTGTGTTCTGGTCAAGGATTCGAACCTAATGCTGACAGAACTTGTACAAACAACTACACGGCTTTAATCCATGATACATCATGGAATAAACGTAATTTAGGCCTTATAAACCCGACACTTGTGATACTAATGTGTTCTGGTGGAATACAATGAAGATTGCCAGAAAGTACATCACAAATCAGATATTATACATTTAGCACGTGCATCACGCTTAATCCCAACCATCCACTGCTGAGAATGTACTCTTGGAACCGTTCAGATTAGGTTCAAAAGGAGCCTGTTGTTTTAGGTTATTAGTTTTGTAAATAATTCTTGTCTCCAAAAACCTATATAATAGAAGTTAATAATGGATTAAGTTGGAGAATGCACTGGGAAGTGTGCATTCATGAATACAATCCGGATACTCTAGAAGTTGATGCAGCTTAGTCATCAGTTAGGTAATGGTAGCCGTTGACAATTCAAAGATATAAAATTTGACATCCCATTATTTGGCGTTGACTTAATAGTACCTATTCCCTTCCAGTGATCTAATCTCTCGACTACATTACACCCAACAGACACAACAAAAACTGAAGTTCACTTGGGAATATCCGAGTTGACGAGAACACATGGCAATGATAAGATAAGAGACATTGTCTGCTGTTGGTAATAATCGCGTAAAACCCATAATAATAATATTTTATGTGTTTGCAAGGTATGGTGAAAACATTAAACCATATTTAATGTGCACACAGATTATACATTTTCAATAAACCTGCATACTTCTTAATGACTGTGTCTTGTCCGATTTTTGATCACCAGCCAGACCAAAAGTCGTTCCATTGGTGTTGTTTATGACAGCAGTGGTACGCTTTTCTTTACCAGTTAGAAATAACACTGTGTGTGATTTATGGTATCACACAGCCATGTCACACATACGTTGAAGATTCTATTTAAAGACATCTTATTGGCTTATGGGGCGGGATCTTGCTTAGTCGGTAGAGCACTCGCTTGAGGTGCCTGCTTCATAAGATCGAACCATCTTAGTGGACCTATTCTTTGAATGTTTTTTTTTCTGTTCCCAATCAGTGCCCCAAGACTTGTATATCAAAGGTCGTAGTATGTGCTGTCCTGTCTGTGGGAAAGTGCATGTAAAAATATCGCTTTTTGCTAATGGAAATATTAAGCATGTTTCCGCTAACAAAGACTATGTGTCAAAAATATCATAACGTGTGTCATCCGAAGATTAATAATCCATTGGCTGTGGTGGTGTCGTTAAGGAAAACAAACTTTTAAAACATATATCTTATTGGCTTCTCTAGAGCGATGATCTAAATGCTAAAAATAAACCGACCAATGAAATTAACAACTGAAACGGATTATCTTAAACATTATGATGTACAAGGGCTAATCACGTGGTAGGGGAGGTGAGAGTGGCAGTATTTATTAATTAAAGCCTGGTGTATCTGCTCAGTATTTCTCAATGCATACATGGTTTAAATAAAGTTTATTTCGTGGGTTGTGGTATACCAAAATATTGCCTCCCGCCTCCCCAATGACAATGTGATCATTCCTGGAATAGTTCTAAGTTAGTTTGCAGGTAGCCGTTGACCAAATAGTATCGGAGTGGGTCAAAGTTTGAGGTGAGCCGAATTGTTCATCCCACAGTTGAGGCTACCAGTCCAGCCATTGGTGATACATGTGAGTGTGTCTGTTATGATAAAATGTTGTTTCATCTGACCAGTACATTCCTGTAATTTAATTTGAACTAGTATCATGCTACCATCTACCATTGTACTAGAAACATGCGCGGGGTTCTACTAAAAATAACATGATAATGTTTGTGCCGAACTAGCAGTTTAACCCCCCATTTGTTTCTGTTTTACTTTAAGGGTAAGGTTGGTAGTATTTATATCCATGGTGTACATATGTCGACTGAAATGCTGCGTGTAGCAGTTGTAGCCGTACATGTTACTATTGTCGTCTATGGGATTTGATTTGGTGGTATACACCCTGCAATGGCATGCATCGCACAATGTTTTGTTAAACTTAACCTGGGTTGTAGCCCAGTATCTACTAAATGAAAATAGATTTTATTTACGTCTCACCTTTAAAACAGAGTTCAACAACAACAACAACAACAACAATAACAACAACAATAATAATAATACAGCAATACAAGTACTCTAGTCAATCTTATGGCCACAATGTTTTAAAAATAATACTGGCCTTCAGGTCGATGACTTAACCAGAGCGCTACTGAGAGCGATTTTTGTATAATTTGTCCCCAGACTGTTACTCGCAAGAGTATTTTAGCAGTGTTACGCCGCGGTTCTGTAATAACTGGCAGACAGCCTTTATTACAAAACGTGCATGATGTCTCCGAGTACACTGGTTTTTAGATAAACATGATTGAAGAGAGGCTCTCGATCCCTCTTCCGAGAAACTCGTTCTTGTTATTTGACAAAATAATGCTTCAAGCTTTCCCATTTGATGTTGGTTCCTCGACCCCTTGTGGATATCTTTCCATCACAGTCAGCAAAATTCACGTGATCATTAAAACAGCAAGACTAGCTAACCAAAAGGCACACCAATATTATGGGATAATAAACCCCGCTAATACATGCAAAGATCGATACTAAATGAAAGAGACAATGTTATTAGTAACACTGGGTGATAAAACCTTTTCCACTTTCGGGTTGTGTTTTTTTTTTACGTTCCAAAGTGAAAATAGCGGACTTGTCGTTTAAAAACACCAGGCTAGGACTCTGTCACTTTGAAGAATCAGTTTTCCCTTGTTGCTACTCCGTAAGAGTTTAGTTTGGTCCTTGAAAAGTTCTGTTCTGAGAATAAGGTGCTGGGCAATAATCTTAATATTGATTAGAAGCGAATTTCGTAACGAACATCATGTCCAAAATCTCTAAAATGCATTTCTACAAATGTATTTTTATTTGTTTTTTGGATGTTTGTTTTGTTTCGTATTTTCCCCCTGCGTATTAAATAAGACAGTACCATTTTGAACGATAATTTAACTTATGCAAGGTTGTATAAATATTAAGAGGTCTATAAAACACTTTTGAGAGTCACCTGCCAAATGTTAAAAATCTAGGTTAAAGTCAAAGGTTTATAACTAGAGCACATCAATTTATTAATCATCGGCTATTGGATGTCGAACATATGGTAATTTTGACGTATAGACTTAGAGAGAAAATCCGCTACATTTATCCATTAGTAGCAAGGGATCTTTCATATGCACCATTCCACAGACAGGATAGCATGTACCACGGCCTTTGCTACAGACAAAAGACAGGCAGAATATTTATATTTTAACAAAGGAGAAAATGTGACATGTACAATATCTGTATAATGTCGACAGCTAATGCCCACCTACAGACAAAAGACAGGCAGAATATTTATATTTTAACAAAGGAGAAAATGTGGCATGTACAATATCTGTATAATGTCGACAGCTAATGCCCACCTACAGACAAAAGACAGGCAGAATATTTATATTTTAACAAAGGAGAAAATGTGACATGTACAATATCTGTATAATGTCGACAGCTAATGCCCACCTACAGACAAAAGACAGGCAGAATATTTATATTTTAACAAAGGAGAAAATGTGGCATGTACAATATCTGTATAATGTCGACAGCTAATGCCCACCTACAGACAAAAGACAGGCAGAATATTTATATTTTAACAAAGGAGAAAATGTGACATGTACAATATCTGTATAATGTCGACAGCTAATTCCCACCTACAGACAAAAGACAGGCAGAATATTTATATTTTAACAAAGGAGAAAATGTGACATGTACAATATCTGTATAATGTCGACAGCTAATGCCCACCTACAGACAAAAGACAGGCAGAATATTTATATTTTAACAAAGGAGAAAATGTGGCATGTACAATATCTGTATAATGTCGACAGCTAATGCCCACCTACAGACAAAAGACAGGCAGAATATTTATATTTTAACAAAGGAGAAAATGTGACATGTACAATATCTGTATAATGTCGACAGCTAATGCCCACCTACAGACAAAAGACAGGCAGAATATTTATATTTTAACAAAGGAGAAAATGTGACATGTACAATATCTGTATAATGTCGACAGCTAATGCCCACCTACAGACAAAAGACAGGCAGAATATTTATATTTTAACAAAGGAGAAAATGTGACATGTACAATATCTGTATAATGTCGACAGCTAATGCCCACCTACAGACAAAAGACAGGCAGAATATTTATATTTTAACAAAGGAGAAAATGTGACATGTACAATATCTGTATAATGTCGACAGCTAATGCCCACCTACAGACAAAAGACAGGCAGAATATTTATATTTTAACAAAGGAGAAAATGTGACATGTACAATATCTGTATAATGTCGACAGCTAATGCCCACCTACAGACAAAAGACAGGCAGAATATTTATATTTTAACAAAGGAGAAAATGTGACATGTACAATATCTGTATAATGTCGACAGCTAATGCCCACCTACAGACAAAAGACAGGCAGAATATTTATATTTTAACAAAGGAGAAAATGTGGCATGTACAATATCTGTATAATGTCGACAGCTAATGCCCACCTACAGACAAAAGACAGGCAGAATATTTATATTTTAACAAAGGAGAAAATGTGACATGTACAATATCTGTATAATGTCGACAGCTAATGCCCACCTACAGACAAAAGACAGGCAGAATATTTATATTTTAACAAAGGAGAAAATGTGGCATGTACAATATCTGTATAATGTCGACAGCTAATGCCCACCTACAGACAAAAGACAGGCAGAATATTTATATTTTAACAAAGGAGAAAATGTGACATGTACAATATCTGTATAATGTCGACAGCTAATGCCCACCTACAGACAAAAGACAGGCAGAATATTTATATTTTAACAAAGGAGAAAATGTGACATGTACAATATCTGTATAATGTCGACAGCTAATGCCCACCTACAGACAAAAGACAGGCAGAATATTTATATTTTAACAAAGGAGAAAATGTGACATGTACAATATCTGTATAATGTCGACAGCTAATGCCCACCTACAGACAAAAGACAGGCAGAATATTTATATTTTAACAAAGGAGAAAATGTGACATGTACAATATCTGTATAATGTCGACAGCTAATGCCCACCTACAGACAAAAGACAGGCAGAATATTTATATTTTAACAAAGGAGAAAATGTGGCATGTACAATATCTGTATAATGTCGACAGCTAATGCCCACCTACAGACAAAAGACAGGCAGAATATTTATATTTTAACAAAGGAGAAAATGTGACATGTACAATATCTGTATAATGTCGACAGCTAATGCCCACCTACAGACAAAAGACAGGCAGAATATTTATATTTTAACAAAGGAGAAAATGTGGCATGTACAATATCTGTATAATGTCGACAGCTAATGCCCACCTACAGACAAAAGACAGGCAGAATATTTATATTTTAACAAAGGAGAAAATGTGACATGTACAATATCTGTATAATGTCGACAGCTAATGCCCACCTACAGACAAAAGACAGGCAGAATATTTATAAACTAATACGGTACTTTCTTACTGATAATCCAAATTTAAGACTAATAAATCTGGTTTTGGAAACTGACCCCCCCCCCCCCCCCCCCCCCCCCCCCCCCCCCCCCCACCAATTAATAAATGGTCAGTAACGCATGAACCAAAATAATAATGTACATGTATTATTTTTATTGAATGTCAAACTTTCGATCATATCCAGCACTTTCCTTAAAACATGACATTCGCATTAAAAAATACCGAATTGAGATGGACTGTTGAACAATAACGTTTACTAATTAATACAATTGAATTTCATAAAAAAAATGCATACATATTGTTAACATTTAGAGCAGTTGATACACGTGAACTCTTTACTTTTGGGCGTATAAATCTGACGTTACTTTAGAACAGGTTGTAATAAGATTTTCAACGCCAATAAACAAAAATTACTCCGCTGACAATGAAACGTTAGTTTGTAAACAGTGACTGGAGTCTTTATTTAGCAGGACAAGTCTAGGGTAATAAACAGAATATTACATTCGTGCCCATGATAGACGATATTTACGACACTCGTGCCTAAATTATTTAGGCACTCGTGTCGTAACGTCGTCTGTCATTGGACACTCGCCTAATATCATATATATTATCATTTTTATTTTCTGATCGGAATTCATATTAATATATTAATTTTGACATTTATCCCCTGGGACTGCTAATAATTAATAATAGCCCTATATTATATCAGATAGTTTTAAGAGTGACATTAATTGTAACAGAATTTGTTGTTTATCCAGTGCTCAATAAATATTTAGTAATTAGTTTCATATTTAACAAATAACAAATGTGTGGGAATGAACGAATATTTCGTAATTAACTTGCAGTTAGTAATTACCGTATATTTGTAACGGTAGGTGTAGAGATTATGGGTCGTGGCCTATATTATATTTCAATAATCTCAGCGGTCTAATTTACGTAGTTCCGTTCAGCTCTGTTTGTGGTCCCTTAACTGAAGATTGGACTGTTTTTTCAGATGTTAGTTTTTATGTGTGTTAAAATTATCAATGTCTTGTGATTACTTTAGGCCCATTTTGACAGTCTATTTTTAGAATTAATTTTACATTTTGTCCTATATCTAGAAGTGATGTTACAGCTATAAACGTAAACGCAGTTGTCCTGTCGTGCAGTATAGTTATAGCCAAACAGTACGTGACTGTTTTGTACACGTGTGGATTGTTCAGGAGGGCGGACGATCGCGGTCGCTCGATAGACTGTTTTTTGCGCCCAATGTCAGATGAATGTGATGTGATAGAAGACGATAGTACCAGTCAATATCTTCCAGAGTGTTTGGCCTCCTGAACACACCACTGCACCGATTGTGCTATATTTGATTACTTTTTTGAGTCAAATAATATATCTGCTTTCTAATATTTTGCATTTTGTTTCACTAGTAACGTAAGTGAACATACCCGTGTCCATACTGGATCGTATCACACCGTTTTCCTCGTGTTAAAACATAAAGACATATTTATCGGAAGAAGGTCGCGGGGGTGTATTATGATGGAAAGTTTAGATGGAAATTATAGCACAGACAGGGACTAAACGTTGTGCCCACAACAAAGGGTACTTTAGTTTAGACTGACGAGTGGCTGCATTAAGTACAATAGGCACACGTGGAGTATAATAATTACATATTATAAAAATCGCAAGTTTAAAGTTGAACTGTATAAGAAATAAACAAAAATAACATTTTGTTTTTCATGAAATGAGTTAACAGAAGCAAATAAACTTAAATTTTCGAGGAACACTTACAACGAAGCAATGCAGTCTTTGCAAGTCTTTCGAAGATGGTATACTGGCACTAAAATGTTCTTATACTCTTATGGGCCAATACAGGATTTTGTCGTGTTAGCCCGCTATGATTTGTACGAAGCGGACCGTTCGCAACGCCAGTTGATTAATGAACAGTCACATGGTTGTTTTTTGTTGTTGATGTTTAAAAACCTGTCAGATACCGCTTTATACACAGGTTTGACTGTCGTTCCAAATCCCCTTTAGTCCGGATTCCAAGAAGTCTAGGTGATTGGAAGATAATTCAGCGACAGCAGGACTACAAACACATGCGATGGTTATACGTCCGGATTCCAAGAAGTCTAGGTGGTTGGAAGACAATTCAGCGACAGCAGGACTACAAACATATGTGATGGATGTACGTCATTCGCTTGCAGTCCCACCGCCCCTGCTTTGCCATGTTTGTACTCCAGCGATGATTGCCGCACAGTACTGCCCCCCCCCCCCCTCCCCCACACACTCGAATTACGTCATCTCTGGAGACATCTGTGTACTCCAAGCTTCACTCATGACGCCAACGTGTTTTTCTTAAGAAGCTTTGTAGCTAGTTGAACCCGGGTGTTAAAACTGTGATTCCGATTTCCTGACAAGCAGGATCCTAGTTCTGGTGCACTTTTAATCTTTACCAATAACAATACGAGCTGGCTCCATATTGAGGCACGTTTCTTGATTACAATACAAACACCACCAAACCAAAGCCGGGAGTATTCCTAGCGAGTAGAGGGAACACATGCCCTCACCACCACCATCACCACCACCCCCCCCCCCCCCCCCCCCACTTAACAAACGCAGAATCCCGTCGCAACAACAACAAAACAAAACAAACACACACAAAGGAAAAATAATCCTTTTCAATTTAAAAGTGCTGTGTTTCCAAACTAGAGAAGACGCTATATTACTATAACTGTGCCCTGACTTCCCCCCCCCCCCCCCTCCCGTTACCCAGTTATTTTACACTAGATGCTGCTACTAAAGTAGTGTCTGAAATGGAATAAAACTGAATTTCGTCAATTATGTCTTTCATATTAAACTGACAAGTAAATATTTTGTAAATATCTATTTAATGATACTCTACCTAATTTAGCATTTACTTGTTTGGGTTTTCATTGATGTACAAGGTGGTGTTTACTCTTGAAATTAAAAGAAAGATGTCAGTAAACAGGTGATTTGTGCTCTTTATTGGAACAGACTATAACAAATTTTGATCGACATGTGTCAATTTCATTTACCCATAAACAAACTTTTAATTTAAAACTGCAAGTTAACTGAGTATTTTGAATTGTAGCATAAATTATTAATTATGATCAGCATATTTAGTGAGTATAAATTCAATATAAATACATTAGAAATTTACACAATCTTGCAACCACTTAAAGGTGCTATCATAGTTATATGTGAGCATCTGTATGTGATAAAGATTCTCCAATAAAAATGTATTTTCTACTAGCAGATAAAATTATATTGTTAGAATCATTTATGGGCATATAGTTGAAGGTGTAGTCTTTAAATTTTAAAGCAAATTTTTTATATATTTTTTTGCAATAGCTGTAATTATGCATCCCGGAGATAGCACCTTTAATACATGTACATAGCACCTTTAATACCGGTATAATAGACAGTTTTTCTCAAAAGTTACTTAGAAATGTCTACAAATATTTTCTTTAGGAGAGGGATAGGGGTAAACTGTCATCAGAGACGGTCCCTCACATATTGCAACAGCAATGAAATTAACACATGTCGATCATATCTTTTATAGTCTGTTCCAATAAAGAGCACAAATCACCTGTTTACTGACATCTTTCTTTTAATTTCAAGAGTAGCCCCACCTTGTACATCAATGAGAACCCAAACAAGTAAATGCTAAATTAGGTAGAGTATCATTAAATATATATTTACAAAATATTTACTTGTCAGTTTAATATGAAAGACATAATCGACAAAAATCAGTTTTATTCTATTTCCGACACTACTTTTTTTTTTTAACCGCAAACCTACAGTGAACAAATGCACCATAGATATAAATACTACAAAACCTTGACCTTAAAATGAACCGAAAAACAATCGAGTTGAAGTTGCTCGTTTCAGATGTAACAGGAAGTGTCCTTGACTGCCATAGTTCTTTAAAATTACCATTCTAATTTTAGTCACACTCCGAGCGTTTCAACCACCTGGACACCGATACTAGCTGATTGATTGAAACATAATTATTGTATTGCTTTTAAAAAACCCAAATGTATTAGGCACAAGTTATTACAACACGATACTAGTTTAAAGCAAACTATTACATACATTTGGCGTTCAGATATAAAAAAGAGCTCTTTATGACAAATCATGTCATGTATATATCTAACTAATGACATGATGTATTTCAAGTTTGGGAGTAAGTCCAACTATAAGAGGGTAAGATGCTACTTTGTATAGTGCTAGATACAGAGAATACTACATGAGTGGTCGATAGGAAGGAAGGAAATGTTTTATTTAACGCTGTCGCCACTTCATGGGCTACTCTTTTCGATTAGCAGTAAGGGATCTTTTATATGCACCATCCCATAGACAGAATAGCACATACCACGGCCTTTGATGTGCCAGTCGTGGTGTACTGGCCGGAGCGAGAAATAGCGCAATGGGCCCACTGACGGGGATCGATCCCAAACCGACCGCGCATCAAGCGAGCGCTGTACCACTGGGCTATGCCTCGCCCCTGGTCGATAGAAAGGAAGAAAGGAATGTTTTATTTAACGACGCACTCAACACATTTTATTTACGGTTATATGGCGTCAGACATATGGCTAAGGACCACACAAATATTAAGAGAGGAAACCCGCTGTCGCCACTTCATGGACTACAATTTTCGATTAGTTGCAAGGGATCTTTTATATGCACCATCCCACAGACAGGGTAGTACATACCACGGCCTTTGCTACACCAGTTGTGGAGCACTGGCTGGAACGAGAAATAGCCCAATAGGTTCACCGACGGGGATAGATCCTAGACCGACCGCGCATCAAGCAAACGCTTTACCACTGGGCTACATCCCGCCGCGAGTAGTCGATAGATGTGATTTGTGTTAAAACGAATGTTTTCTAAACGTATCTAACGAGCGAAAGTCAGTTGAATACCTTTTTATTAACCAGCTGTCAGATAAATGGTATCTAATGATCATGAATGATTATATATCCTCAAAAACCAAGTTTAACTTATACGTCACAGAATATTCAGTTTCGACCGTGCTAGCTTCATTGGATGGTATGGCCGTTGTGTCTAGGTCATCACCGTGGAGGATTCAAACACAATTCTTAACAGTTATTTCCAACATATGTTGGAGACGATCTACAACGGATGATTTCTCACATGAATGTGTTACAAATAGCAGTTGTGGAGCACTGGTTGGGACGGGAAAACTCTGAGCCCGTCATAGAGATGTGTTTCAACACATTACATTCTATGCTTTATACCCATCTGGATGACAATGGATCAACCATCGGTTTTACAGTTGGTGGATGCTGGGGTTTCGAATCCCAGTACCGGCTGTAACCCAAAGTGAGTACACTTCGCAGGGTTGATCTCATTCGATTAACTGGTGTGTTGTTATTTGTTCTAATCGTCCCAACCAGTGTCCTACAACTGTTGTATGTACTGTTCTGTCTATGGAGAGGTGTATATAAAACCTGTTCCTGCTTTTTGTACTCTCGGTCTTTTGATATATCTATCTATCTATCTCTCTCTCTCTCTCTCTCTCTCTCTCTCTCTCTCTCTCTCTCTCTCTCTCTCTCTCTCTCTCTCTCTCTCTCTCTCTCTCTCTCTCTCTCTCTCTCTCTCTCTCTCTCTCTTCACTCTCTCTAGTAGTGTAGTGGCCTTACACCTAGCCATGGGTGGGAATACGCTACGATGCAAACCCAGTACCAAAAGCTTCCAGCTTTAGTCCTATGTCTTAACAGCTACACCACTGCTGCCGATATTGATACAAAAACAAACTATCTGTTTGATGGGTGAGCCTTCTAGACTAGCAAAGTACGTTACGATTGAGTATTAAGGCGAACTTGACGAGGTTAAACTGTTAGCGAATATCGATCGCGGTTCGATCGCGCTAGGCGTTGACGGAATCACGTTTGTTCAAGTTATTGCATTCATACACAAGTTCAAACAAACAGCTTTGCCGTTGTGTTGTCAGGATCTGAGTAGCAGGAGACGTTACTACATAAATATTAATATCTCATACACACCAAGAAAACAATGATCAGAAAAGACGTTCGATTAATCTGTTTGATTCGACGACCGAATCAATAAGTCGGCGACGCAATTCAAGGATCCGATTGTCATTGCCGTAATATGGATGGCGTTTCAAATTACTAACTGGGGGCGGAAGAAATTTTTGTTTTGTAAATAATAAAATCAAATATCTCCGAATTAAATATCCATCACAGAAATAAAACGACAGCAAACAAATAGCACATATTTAACGCCCAACGCGTTTTTTTGATGAATTTTGATGACAGCAACATCCACATAATTTACAGTTAATAAAAATCCTGGGAAAAATGATAGAAACTTAAAGAAAATCATCTTCTTAACCGTTTGAGGAGTTTTGTGTATGCAACCTCCCTGGAATGGCTGCAAACTAGTATTTAAGAGCCTCTAGATTTCAAATTCCCTAAGAGCATGCCCTCGGACCCTTTAGTGTACTGCATCTTCCATGCTAGTTCGTTCCAAGAATTCATCTGCGCCCCCGCCTTCTCACCCCCTTACACACATAAAATATCCTAGCTACGGCCTTGTTATGATGGATGAAATAGACAATTGGACAAATTCATTAAGTCCAAAATTGGGGAAAATGGAATTAACTATATAAATTAATCATTTTGAACCGATGAGGAAACATATATTTGGAAAAGGAAATCTGATGGAAATCGTTTCGATTCCACCCTGAATTTATTTTGTAATGTTTACGATATGTTGATGTTTATTAGAAAGTTTAATATACTTACCTGTGCTATTTATATACTCGAAATTTTAATATACCTTTGGTATTTATACTTTGCAGAACTCATTAGACTGTGTTTTTAATTTAAAATTGGAATTTTTATATTCATATTGATCATCAATTCATTTATATAGTTACCATTGTTTGACACCCAATAGCCAATGTATTTTTGTGCTGGGGTGTTGTTAAACATTAATTAATTAATGTTTTGATATACTGTGCAAGCTTGCACACATAGTGGTTATCCCATAAAAAAAGAAAACCATTTATGTGGTTAATATTAACCAGTAGCACATGTATATACAAAACGCTATAACTGAAATAATATTATGAGTTTAACTTGTTTTGACAACAAAATAAAAAAAATCTTCAATTGGCGCTGACAAAAAGACGGAATATCAATATAGGGGAAAAACCCACAAAGATCTTTTAAGATTCTAGGTTTAGACAAATTTACTTGACATTAACGGAAATGGGATTGCGTCAGTAATAAAAAATACACACACACAAAACCGGTTAGCTAAATTAGGGGTTTCATATCTTGATCTGTGATGTGTTAATAATAATACCAAGTCTGATTACACAGAACTACACTCCACATCAAACTGGTTTTCAAGAGATGGGATTTTAAAATCGATTCCTTTCTGTACGCGCAACTCTAAATTAAAAAAACGAGATTTGGCAAGTTTTGAGTTCTTTGTAGTTCTTGCACGTTATCACTCGAAGTCTCAGCTAACAAATAGGCCAGAAACCAATCGAGATAACTCTAATGATCTTACTAATGTGACGATTGCGAATGTAACTTGAAAAAGGCCAAATACAGCTAATACTCAGAAAGAGTGGAAAAAGTGAAGAAAACTGCATTGCATGAAAATGTTGCTTACTTAGTTATTGATGCTTGCGATCCATTAAAGATATAAAATCATTCTTGTTTATAGAAGTCACGTCTGAGACCGTAAAATTGTGCCATTTAGAAATGAGATATTTAGAACCCAGTGGTTTTTATATAAAGGTTAAACAATATATATAACAGTGTGATATGTATAGTATGATATATGTTGGTGATAGTCATTGTTTCACATTCTTCGATTGGTATATTTCTCGTTCCAGCAAGTAGGCTGGCGTTTACCCTAATTAAACGAAAATGCCCGAATCAGGATAACAAGATCTATTCATATTAACATTACTGCCAAACAGCTACATAGGGTTGCAAACGAATCGTTATCCATATTCACATGGATTACAACTAATTTTAAGGTTAGAATGATGAAAATACATGATCAAAATGTATCAGATTAGCACATTTTCTCGAATATCTGTATTATTGTTGCCTGAATTTGATGTTTTGCTCCAGCGCTAGGGGGCAGTTGCTCCCCCCCCCTCCCACCTCCTGCCCCCTATCTCGTAGGCTTATCGTAATTATGGTTGCCAAAAAAGGTATCTCTTAGTCGGAAACATCTTACAATGGCTGCTAACTTAAGATCCAACACGTGTTCAATCCATATTTTGGACATGTGATCTAAAAGTCAATATTCTAGGTCATTAACCTTCCGTTGTCTGTTTATTGCATTTGTGTATATACATACACACAGGAATTGGGAATACGCTCTCTAGTCTTGACTGAAAGCATGGCCGCTAATTCACCAGATGTCCAGAACCCCATCATTCATTTTAGTTCAACTTGAATTGATTTTCGTGATTCTATCTAATTAATGTTCAAGCACGTTGTTGTGGTCATATACCTCAGCTGTTTTAAAGTATCTGGGCTATTTTTAAGTCAGGTGTTATTGGTTAGTTCATAGCGGTAGGTTGGAGAGAAGTAGGTAGGTGAGAGAAAAGTTGGTAGGTGAGGGAGAAATCGGTAGGTGAGGGAGAAGTCGGTAGGTGAGACAGAAGTCGGTAGGTGAGACAGAAGTCGGTAGGAGAGGGAGAAGTCGGTGCATTCACCTTACACCTCGCTATTGATTCGATGAAACTCATTCTGGATGGAAGCTGATGTCTGCTTGCGAAGCCAGTACCTACTAGCATTAAGGTCAATGATTAAACTCTACCCTATGTTAGTGGTAACACAATAAATGAATGAATGTTTAACGATACCCCAGCACGAAAAGTACATCGGCTATAGGGCATCAAAGGTAAAGGAATGAAGTGATAATTGAATAAATATAAACATTCAGAAGTTAAATTAAAACACAGTGTACAGAGCTGTGCACAAATATAAACATCATAGGTAAGTAGATTTTAAATCTGGGATAAAAGTCAGTTCATAATGGAATCCAAATGATTTCATTACATTTCTTCTAGCAAATATATATTTTCTAGTTTGCTTGAGATGTTTGCACTCCACCAACAACTGACAGTGCTCACACCGAGAAGAAGGGCCCTTCTTCAAAATACATGAATGTGTCAAATACCTGTTTTAAAGTAACCTGTTACTTATGAATCTGTTTTAAAGCAACCTGTTACTTGTGAATCTGTTTCAAAGCAACCTGCTACTTATGAATCTGTTTCAAAGCAACCTGTTACTTGTGAATCTGTTTCAAAGCAATCTGTTAGTTATGAATCTGTTTCAAAACAACCTGTTACTTGTGAATCTGTTTCAAAGCAACCTGTTAGTTATGAATCTGTTTCAAAGCAACCTGTTACTTGTGAATCTGTTTCAAAGCAACCTGTTACTTATGAATCTGTTTCAAAGCAACCTGTTACTTATGAATCTGTTTCAAAGCAACCTGTTACTTATGAATCTGTTTCAAAGCAACCTGTTACTTATGAATCTGTTTCAAAGCAACCTGTTACTTATGAATCTGTTTCAAAGCAACCTGTTATTTGTGAATCTGTTTCAAAGCAACCTGCTACTTATGAATCTGTTTCAAAGCAACCTGTTACTTGTGAATCTGTTTCAAAGCAACCTGTTAGTTATGAATCTGTTTCAAAGCAACCTGTTACTTATGAATCTGTTTCAAAGCCACCTGTTACTTATGAATCTGTTTCAAAGCAACCTGTTACTTATGAATCTGTTTCAAAGCAACCTGTTACTTATGAATCTGTTTCAAAGCAACCTGTTACTTACGAATCAATTATATTACTGTCCGTTTGTCAGCATTAAGTACCTCTTAATGGCGCGACGTCTAAACTGTCGACAAGTCTCGATCATCCTGACCCGAGATGCACTTGTCTTAGAATTAAGAAACTCTTGACCAATGAGTTTGTGGAGTTCGTCCATGGTGTATTTGATTAATGAACGGGGCGCATGTTCATTAGTCTAGGGACATCCATCATTGTCAGGGCGCTTGTTTCATAACCGAGTGCACATATGGGAAATGGATGACACGATATCGGACTTAAACTAAACCACTTATTGGTGTGTGTCCAGATCGATTTAATGTAACGAGTGCGTCTTTGGAATTGTATTTGTAATTTATGTAAGTTAGAAGTAATTTTATAACAATTTTATATTTTAAAGCATTTATTTTTCAATTTTATAACCATTTTGTATTTTCAAGCATTTTGTTCAATCTTTCTAAATTCCCTACTAAAGGATTATATACAGACACCGGTATCTCAAACGGCTCGTTGATGACATGTTGATGGATTTCCCTAGTACATTATTTTACAATATTCCACAGAATAAGCCAAAATATAATGTTATGGCTATATACATCTTATTCCAGAATTTCGGTTCTTTCTTTATTATTTTATTAAAATACACGAATCATTAATATCACCTCAGTACATGTAAAATTATTAGCTAGAAACACAGTCAATAACATTGCAGAAAGTAGGAAAGCAGAACAGAAAAACCGCTCCGTTTAAAGAGTGCATTCAATTTAATTACATTACACAGACGACATCGCTAAAATAGGTAACAAAAGGTACCACGTGCAATGTTCCAGTATAACTTCACACATCGATCCCAACAATTAATCGACCAAATGCAGCTAGTTTCATCTATAATCGGGATGAGCCATGACTAGTTCCTCATTAAGGAATGTCACCCTAATGTTAGTGGCATCTGTCAGATATGCCAATCACGATCGTGCCTGGTACACCGACTGACGCTAAAGTTCCAATCAAAGTCCACGCATTTACTGGGCAGATATAAAACATATCATGCTACCAAGTCATGTCGCATATCTTACCAATGGCAGATAAGGCAATTTTAAATGCCATATTTAAAGTTTTGTTCCATTTTCAATGTTGACTCGGTGAAAACGTGAACGTGAACTATTTTACATGCCCCTATACCACTGGGGTTTCAGGCATGTCCATCACGGATCCAGTCTCTGGATAGCCAGGGATCCGACCCGGGACTGAACTCGCTGAGATGTTATGTTGAAAAGTGCTTGACTAATATAGTTGTGTGACCAGCGAGAGTTGATGTGCTCGACATTACGGGTACACTTGATGTGTGAGATTTTTTCCTCATATCTTGCATTTCATATACTCCACGGCAGGAATATTAATGGTCGCAAAAAGGCGAGGCACTGTTAAAATTTACAGGAGGACATTCTTTGCCAAATGGCAAAGTTCGCCCTATGTGGAGAATGATAATTTTATCTTCTGTCAAAAATAGTTACTTAAAGAACTCTTCCATGGATGTTAATTAATAATCACGCATAACCAGGGTCATGTGGTATCCGACATACATACCATGTTCTTATCATCCTGTTTGCGACCTCAACACACCAAAAGACACAACTTTCGGTTACAGACGTATGGGTTCCCATTTGTATAGGGGGAAGGCTGATTTTTGCCCAAATTAAATGAAAATGCTTGAATCTGAATAACATTTATTCATATTAGCATTACTACCAACTAGCTATAAAGGGTTGGAAACGAATCACTGCGCATTTTTACATGAATCACAACTAATATTGTGAGTAGATTGGTGGAAATGCATGGTGAAAAGGTTTCAGGCCAGCTAATTTTTTCCGAATGTCTCCATCGTTCTTTTCCAATTTTGAAGATTTGTTCCAGTACTGACACGTCTTGTACGCTAATGCATTTGGTGTTACATTCCAAGTTCAAGTAAAACCAAGTAAAACGTGCATGACATAGAGCACACACAACTGAATGCATTTCATCGTGTTGATTGGCCTGTCTAGAGCAGCCTTGCAGAAAAGACTATATATTAAGATACAGTTCAGCCAGTGTAATAATCGCTGATGTCTGGCCGAGGACGAAGATGCTAATTTAAAAGCGTTTCATGTCTGAAAATTCAAAACTAAATCAGCCAGTCTTGGGTACATTTGTCTGATATAGGTAAACATGACCACGGAGGTAATTGCTTTTGAAAGCAAGCTGCAACGGCAAGTCCTTAATCACACAGTCTCATTCCACTCAAGACTTATCAGGAGAACACATAAAATAGGTCTGTCATATTTGCATTCTGGCTTAAGACAACAGTAAATCAATACAGATCACATAAAACATTCCAACTCTGAACATGGCATAAAAATAATAGCATCATTAATATGCCAGAAATGTGCTATAAAACTACTATCAACTTTCCATTAGTATCAACAGGCAAAAACAGATTATTTTGGCAAACATAATTGCAATAAAATAATCAATTATAACCAACCGTATTTCACAGAGAACTTTCTGCAAGCAATAGGGAATTTACACAAGTCTAAAAACTGTCATGTTTGTTTGACATTGTAACTATTCTGTTATCAGTTTATGACGCATCTGGATCAATGTTTCTAAGATATTATGGTTCGACAGTATCAATCTCTGCCTTTGACCACCAGCCAAGGATCGACTGTTGCGTACTCGCGACAAGGTACTGGAACTTTAGATATACATAAATATGCGTTTGGTATACCCCAAAACTCATACCATACCACGACGTGCTTTGCGGGAGAGTGGAGAGGCCACCAAATACCACTAAGTTCGGTTTATGGTTTAAACGTGACGTTTTGGTTCAACGAGAATATGTGTACTTTGGGGGTTTTTTCACCTCCCCAATCCCCGTTATTTGGAGCTAGATACGGCCTAAGTTCCAGTTTGGTCGGATTGGTCCCCTGGGGGCGTCCATTCATATGAAACTAATTGTGCAAATGGTAGACGACAAAACATACAACGATTTCGTGAACACCGAAACGTTCACGCATTCCCTCATGTACTTAACATGAACATCTATAATGTTATTAACAGAACATCTACAATGTTATCAACTTTGATCAGACAGCGGTTCGGGCAGATTGAAACACACAAAGGTGTCAAACTATCACTAATACACATTGGCAGCTATTTCAATTACGTTAAAACCCTCACAGTACAATCAGAAACAAAACAGGCCTATGTGGTATCGGGGTTAAGCGATTAACATCAAGGCTAGATATTACTAGGCTCCCACCAACAACCGGCTCCCACCAACAACAGTGACAGTTAATACCTCAGTGATGAGGTATAAGACCACTACACCGTCGTTTTCTAACCATCAATGGGCGGGACGTAGATAAAGCACTCGCCTAATGTGCGGTCAGTCTGTGATCGACTCCGGTCGGTGGGCCCATTGGCCATGGTATGTGCTATCCTGTCTGTGGGATGGTGCATATAAAAGATCCCTTGCTACTAATAGACAAATGTAGCGGGTTTCTTATAAGACTATATGTCAAAATTACCAAATGTTTGACATCAAATAACCGATGATTAATAAATCAAAGTGCTCTAGTGGTGTCGTTAAACAAAACAAACTTTAACTTTTCCTGTCTAGGACTATATGTCAAAATTACCAAATATTTGACATCCAATAGCCTATGATTAATAAATCAATGTGCTCTAGTGGTGTCGTTAAACAAAACAAAACCTTTTTTGTAATCATCAACAGAGAGCTAATGTGTGTGTCCAGGACAGCATGTTTGAACCTTGATTATATCCAATCAAGGTTCAAGCACGCATGAAGTTTGTTGTTTTCATTGTATGCCTGTTTTAAAAGGACATTCCTGAGTTTGTCCATTGTAAGATGTTTCCGACTAATAAAATATTTTTACTATTAAACTTACATATTAAATATATTTTCTTGTTTAGAATATAAGTGTCTGTATATTCAATGTGTTTCTGGTCATCTTAATATTTGTAAGAAGCCCAAACTGAATTTTGTCTGTCGTATGTACGAATTTTTTTATTTTAAGAAATAAAATGACATTTAACCTAATACAAATATTAGAACGACCAGAAACATGTTTAATATAGAGTCGCTAATATTTTACGCAGAACAATATATTTGATATGTAATTACTATCGTTAAAAAGTCTGTTAGTCGATAACATCTTAAAAATTGCAGCAAAGTCAGGAATGTCCCTTTAATAAATATAAGGATGACGCCAATCTGAACGTGTTGCGACCCACACTCAACAGCTATCTATCTCGTTTTGTGCAACGCTTGTCAGAGATGTGATGGATCGTAGGATGGAACATCTTCATTCAACTTGGGGTTTACCACATCTCAACCAGTGACACACGAGTCGTGTACCAAAGGGCGTGGTGTGCAGTTGTCTGTTTGTGGGAAAATACATATAAAATATCCCTTGCTGATTTATAGGTGCATGGTTTGCTTCTCATTTATTATTCCTATAAACCTATGGTCTTCGTACAGAGGTAAAATTGTCTGCATTTGGGTGGTGGTAAATCGATGTACATTTGTTTTGATATTTATTAAGTTATGTTTTCGCTGTAAGAAAATGTTGACGTGTTGTTGGCATGGTTCAAATGCGTGCACATTTTTAACAAGTCAACCTGTACCTTTTTAATGTAAGTAATGGTTATTGTATTGATCTTTTATAACATGTTTTACATTTATATAATGTAATGTAATTTTAGCATCCTTTTAGCTTATAACTTCTGTTTATATTTAGCATCTGTCTTCTAATCTTCCTGCCTACGTGTTTTAAAGAGAGAGAGAGAGAGAGAGAGAGTTAAAGAGAGATATAAAGAAATAGCAAGATAGATATATAAATAAAGGAGAGAGAGAGAGAAGAGAGAGAGAGAGAGAGAGAGAGAGAGAGAGAGAGAGAGAGAGAGAGAGAGAGAGAGAGAGAGAGAGAGGTTATGAACAGAACGTTTGAAAGGGTATGATTGACATTTCCAGTATTGTTCAAGCAGTCTATAGTCTGCTAATGCTAACGCGTCATACCATTAATTATAGTCCAATGTAAATGTCATCCATTATTTGATTCTTATTCTCACTTAATAATAATAGCATGTACTATCTATGGTTAACTTCCTCTTCATCTCAATGATTTCGTACAGTTTATACTTAGTGCAAAACGAAAGTGTGCAATTTGTGACAATAAATCGATATTTAGCATCATAACTTCCACCACCACAGTTTGGAATGTTTTTTAGTTTGCGTATTAAAAATAGCGTAATACAATGTCTTCTGTTTTTCTTTTGTTCTGTCAGTACATCATTTGCTTCTAGACAGGATGAAATCATTTAAGATCCACCCCCGTCCACTCAAAAATAAAAAGCAGCTAATTGTCTAATATACGAAATCTGAACGACAAAACCGTTATACACGATCAATACAGTATCTCGGCACAGTGCAGAATCGAATGGTATTTTTTTAAAATAGTGGTCGATTCCATGTACTCCTGGTGCCTCGTCCATTGGAGGACAGACATTCCCGATGAGATCCTTTACTGAACAATACATCCTTACTGCACCGCTCAAAAGAAGACTGCCACTCCCAGACTAGTTTATTAAGTCAAAACTAGCACAGGACAGAGCTCATTGGAATAAATAAAGATGTGATGACATGCATTCATGAATCACTTTCAAGACCGGGTTTAGTGATTAAGTCTGTGGAGGCGGCACCTTAACGTAATGCTTAAGTCTGGTAGGTACTGGGTTCTCCTCTCAATACCGGCTCCCACCCAGAGTGAGTTTTAACAACTCATTGGAGAGGTGTCGGATTACAACACCGAACATCTCACGAACTACCAACAATTAATCATTAATCCCTGCCCGAAACACACAGCCCAGATAGCTGATGTGTATGGTCAGGACAGTGTGCTGAACATTAAAGGGACATTCCTGAGTTTGCTGCATTGTAAGATGTGTTCGACTGATATAATAGTTCTACGATTAAACTTACATATGAAATATATTTTCTTATTTAGAATATCAGTGTCTTCATATTCAATGTGTTTCTGGTCGTCTTAATATTTGTAAGAAGCCCAAACTGGATTTTGTCTTCAAATAATTTCGTACGTACGAAAAAACAATATTTTAGAAAATAAGATGACATTTAACCTAGTACAAATATTAGAACGATCAGAAACACGTTTAATATACAGCCACTAATATTTTATGCAAAACAATATATTTGATATGTAATTACAGTCGTCAAAAAGTCTCTGTTAGTCGATTACATCTTAAAACGTGCAGCAAACTCAGGAATGTCCCTTTAACTGGATTTAAGAACAAAATCAAATTAAAATGAAAATAGATATAAGAAAGATAACAAATTCAAAATCAACGTTGTTTTGCTTGTTTGGATTTTTGCGGGGTGTTTTTTTTTTTTTTTTTTTTTGGGGGGGGGGGGGGGGGGGGTCATGTTTGTTTTGTTGTTGTTGGAGTGTTTGTTTGCAGGGAGGGGGTAAAAGCAGTATTAGGTTTGTACAAAACTCTCGACGGACAAACAACATACGAAAACTCCATATCTCTTCTCTATCAGATCTGACAAATGTAGTCGATGACGTAGAATGCACAGACAGGAAAAGATCCCTAATGGCTTGTCTGATTATTTGTAGATTTAAAGTCTGATTAAATCAGAACCACAGCAGACCATTTTATTGATCACGAGAATACTAAAACTGGTTCTCCCAAAACTATTTAACAATTCGAACTTTTTGTTAAGCAGTGTTTGTTTCCGTATTGACAAGACCGGGCCATATTCTAACGCTGTGCACAGATTGGTTGTAATTTAATTCTAAGTAGTAACTCAAACACTTTTACAAGTATAGAGCTTAAATGTTAAACACAGATGGCATGCGCAGACTAAACTGGATTCACTAAAAACTAGTTCCATCACAGACACATGATTGTGTTCCGAGTAGCGTAACTTGGGGTGCATGCGTACGTACCTTTCCCATAGTTCAGACTGTTAAAAAAATATATTGGATCCATTTGGAAAAAATTAAATATTTCCAGTTGAAGGTCTACCATTTCCACACATTGATGAAACAAAGAGTGAATGAATTAATGAATTAATGAGTGAATGAATGGATGAATGAATCAATCAAATAATCAATTAATCAATTAATCAATCATGACATCCCAGAACAATAAATACACATCGGCTATTGGTTGTCAAACACAGATGAGTATATGAATGTGATTTACACACACAGTATTTTATTATAACCATGTAAAAACACCTGTAAAAACTGCGGAAAATACAATACATTTCAAATATCACGGTAACTATGTTTTAAAGGGACATTCCTGAGTTTGCTGCAATTTTTAAGATGTTATCGACTAACAGAGACTTTTTAACGATTGTAATTACATATCAAATGTATTTTTCTGCATAAAATATTAGTGGCTGTATATTAAACGTGTTTCTGGTCGTTTTAATATTTGTACTAGGTTAAATTTCATTTTATTTCCTAAATAAGCTTTTTTCGTACAAACGAAATTATTTGAAGACAAAATCCAGTTTGGGCTTCTTGCAAATATTAAGACGACCAGAAAAACATTGAATATACAAACACTGATATTATAAACAAGAAAATATATTTAATATGTAAGTTCAATCGTAGATATATTTTATTAATCGGAAAAATCTTACAATGCATCAAACTCAGGAATGTCCCTTAATTTTTTTTAAAGAAATCAAAGTGTTTTGTTTGTTTTTTAATTAACGATTCTGCTATATTTCTGTTACCAAATATATAGTTTCTTGTGGTCGTCAGATGATTACACACCAGCAAGATGTGGCGCACTGTTACTCTACACTGGCAGTGTTCACAATGAAGAGGAGCATCCTGTTCAAGAAACCACACACACCCCTTCCCCTCATGAGGGGCGAGACGTAGCCCAGTGGTACAGCGCTCGCTCGATGCGTGGTCGGTTTGGGATCGATCCCCGTCGGTGTGCCCATTGGGCTATTTTTCGCTCCAGCCAGTGCACCACGACTTGTACATCAAAGGCCATGGTATGTGCTATCCTGTCTATGGGATGGTGCATATAAAATACCCCATGCTGCTAATCGAAAAGAGTAGCCCATGAAGTGGCGACAGCGGGTTTCCTCCCTCAATATCTGTGTGGTCCTTAACTATATGTCCGACGCCATATAACCGTAAATAAAACGTGTTGAGTGCGTCGTTAAATAAAACATGTCCTTCCTTCCCTTCCCCTCACCACCACTACCGACTTGTCTGGCTACTGCTATACTTGGTAACATAAACAATCCACACTGGACCAACCAATAGGACACTTAGCGGGAAGAATATTTCTACAGTCAGATGCCAGGCTTGCAGTTCGCAATCCCACAAATGTCCTAAATGTGAACAGCGACCAACGATATTATAGGATCAATATTTTGTTAACACGTAATCTAAATGCACTGACACTTAGTGCGATATTGATAGATCTGTCAGCCAGAATGGGGACCAGGGCAGACCGTTTGGATCCAGGATTAAACTTTACACCGGACTGGTAACAGCTGATAATAAAATCAGAAACATCAACAGTGCCACTTCTACAAAATGGGCCGAATGTAGGCTAGTGGTATAACACTCGTTTTAGATATGGTGAGTCCCAAGTGGGATTGGTTGACGTCGATGGACCTGTTGAGTTTAACTGTACCCCATAACTGGTATATACCGAGAGAAAACAATAAGAGAACACTTGGTATTGAAGACCAAAATCCACTCACTATTAGCGTCATAATGTACAAACATGTAATGTGGGATTGAATGTCAGTAATGTGAGTATGAACGCCAATAATGTGAGACTGAATTCAGTAATGTGAGTCTGAATGCTAGTAATATGAGTCTGAATGTCAGCAATGTGAAACTGAATATCAGTAATGTGAGACTGAATGTCAGTAATGTGAGAACTGACTGTCAGTAATGTGAGTCTGAATGTGAGTATGAATGTCAATAATGTGAGATTGAAATTCAGTAATGTGAGTCACTAATGTGAATATGAACGTCAGTAATGTGAGACTGAACGTCAGTAATGTGATACTAAATACCATTAATGTGAGTCTGAATGTCAGTAATGTGAGTTTGAATGTCAATAATGTGAGATTGAATGTCAGTGAGTCACTAATGTATGAACGTCAATAATGTGAGACTGAATTCAGTAATGTGAGTCTGAATGCTAGTAATGTGAGTCTGAATGTCAATAATGTGAGACTGAATGTCAGTAATGTGAGTCACTAATGTGAGTATGAACGTCAATAATGTGAGACTGAATTCAGTAATGTGAGTCTGAATGTCAGTAATGTGAGACTGAATGTCAGTAATGTGAGACTGACACTCCTATTAGTGTTGGTGTAATCCCAATTATTTATTTCAGTCAGAATATCAAAAATCGTGGTATATGTCAGTGGGAATATGCTTATAAAATATCCCTTACTGCTATTCGGATTGGGACGTAGCCGAGTGGTAAAGATTTCGCCTGATACGCGGTGACTCTAGGATCGATCCCCGTCGGTGGGCCCATTGCGTTATTTCTCGTCCCAGCCAGTGTACCATGACTGGCATATCAAAGGCTGTGGTATGTGCTATTCTGTCTGTGGGATAATGCACGTAAAAGATCCCTTGCTACTAATGGAAACATGTGGCGGGATTCCTCTCTAAGATTATAATGTAAGAATTACCTAATATTGTACCACCCCAATAGCAGATGATTAATAAATCAATGTGCTCTAGTGGTGTCGTTAAACAAAACAAACAAACTAACTAACTTACTGCTATTCTGGAAGGACACCCATTATGATGGAATCGGATGTCCTAAAATGTGTTTATGTATTATTAAGCAAACAGTCATTTCCCTAGCTTGTCCCCTCCAAAAGAACAACCAACAGCGCAAAAATGTGATGAATGAGATACACGTCAGCAGGAAATGAAAGTGATTTTTGTTTAATGTATATTTTTAATTGTTGGCTGTTGGGCATCAGACGCGGTAATGGAGACGTGGGTGGTGCAGATTATAAATGACTGAAGTTGTGTTTGTAGAGACTGTACAGGACGCCGCGCCCTCGACTGATACCACCATCATCTATCATATCACATCCATCTAACGTTAGGCATAAATGCCAGTCTAGCGAGCGACCGGGATCTCTCGCCAATCCTAAACAGGCCTCCCATTTACTCCCCTTTCAGTTGTATTACGTGAAGGTTTGTTTTTTGGGGGTTTTTTGTAGTTTGTTTATTTGTTTGTTTGGATTTTTGTGATAGTCAATTTTATTCTAAATTTTAATTTTACTTTTCTGTTTTAATTTCCCTCTTGAATTTTTATATTGTTCTTTATCATAACTTCATTTTTGCATTTACCATAGTTTGACACCCAATAACCAATATATTTTTCGTGCTGGGATGTCGTTAAACATTCATTCATACATTGTTTGGGTTTGTTTATACAGTTTGTTTTGTTTAACGACACCACTAGATCATATTGATTTATTAACCATCGGCTATTGGATGTCAAACATTTGATAAGTTTTGACATATATTCTTAGAGATGAAACCCACTACACGTTTCCATTAATTGCAAGGGATCTTTTATATGCACCATCCCACAGCGAGGATAGCACATACCACACCCTTTGATAAACCAGCTGTGGTGCACTGGCTAGAACGAGAAATAGCCCAATGGACCCACCGACACACACTCACACACACACACACACACACAGAGAGAGAGAGAGAGAGAGAGAGAGACACACACACAGACACACACACACACACACACACACACACACACACATACACACAATCCAAATATTGTTTGTATTAGAAAGGAAGAAAAAATATGTATGTTAACAAATTAAAACGATTATTATGGGAAATTTGGAATTAGGACCTGCGATATATAACCGAATTTAACCTTGTTATTGTGGCCTTAAGTTTTACTTTAAATGTATTTTACACCTCGAGCTTAACGCGCGTTTTTCAACAGTAATTTGAGTTAAGCACGTCGGTTTTGATGCAAAACACATCAATAGGCTGTCAGCCACAAAAATAAAATAACAGAATAAACGATCCGAATTTGTGACTTGTGGCGATTTCAGTGTTACAATGGTAACAGCTACGTGATAATTATGTTTGCTGTAGACACTAATGGTTTAAAGTAATACTCACTCGTTTCGTCTTGTTTTTGTTTTTTTTTGTTTTTTTCTAGTATGTTTTTGTTATTTAGCCAGTTAGGATAAATCGTTCACACCTTCTTCGCCATTCCTTGAAATCTTCTAGATTCAGTCCGTGATTTATGCTAGGCTCAGACTACCAACTGTCACGACAACGTTGACCAACTCGCCGATTTCACGACTTCTACAACAGTCAAGTTGCTAGTCAGAGCACTCTTACAAATCGATTCTCGTCGCATACTACGGCCGATTAGTTGTTACTCCGTTGTAGGTTGGGAGTGGGAGAAATTACAACGCAACTGGCGAGTTGACCACCTCCGTTGTGACAGTTGATAGTATGACGCTAGCATTACGCTACTTAAAAATTATGACGGAACCGGTCTTGGTTTTGCAGTGGTTGGCCATCAGACGCAGAGATGGTATGTAATGAGTTCGCAGTCCAGTACAGGCTCCCAACCAGGGTGAGTTGTAATGGCGCAACAGGGAGGTAATAGGCCACTACATCGACTATTTAAATTCTTAGTGCATGCAATCTGAACGACAAAACCGTAAGACATGGTCAGGGTCGTATCTCAGAACAATGCAGAGTCGAATGGGCATTTGGCAAAATAGTGGTTGATTCCATGCATCTCTGTCTAGTGCCTGGTCTATAGGAAGTCAATCACTCCCGAGGAGAAACGTGTATACTAGTATTTAAGATTGCGTCCATATATTTAACAGGTGCATCATTTCAAGAATATACCGTTATTACAAAGCTTGCGGACAGCTCTCCATTGCATGTGCTATTTAAAGCAATCCCCACTAACAGAGAGACACGTGCAATGGATCTTATCACAGAAAAGTATTACAATGGAGTTTTCTTGAACAAAAGTACACACAATCAACACGTATTGACCGTGAGCACAATGATGAACACAAACCAGTTTGAACCCTGTGAGAAGAAAACCACGAGGCGTCCACGGGCCTCATGAAAATTTATGAACTGTTTAAGCCATTGCACACGAGCGGTACACCGTCAGAGGAGGACTGCAATTTCTTTACATAAATAAGAATGGAAAGAATGGAAACACCACAACGAGGATTTCGAGACGGAATTACCTCACCAGCCAGACTTGGCAATGTTATTGTGCTATCGGAGCCAGACGTAGAAAAGTGAATCAAGGGACAGACGATAGCCTCGTGGCAAAATAATCGTCAGATAATTTACACGCTAGGGAGAACAAAATGGAAAGAAGATAATGTATATTATTCGTTAATTGTCTTCCTATTTATGTCATATCTGCGACAGATTTTCAAATATTGAGATGGTCGGCTCTGTCAAACTCAGAAGGTCTAGCTCACAGTGTCGTTCAAGAATATAATGGTTAATTTACAAATCGTGTAAGTTTTCTAGTTCAGACTTGTATGGGTAACATAATCTGTTATAACTCGGTGTACAGATCCATAAATTGGCATGGGATATGTTACGGTTGATTCCCATAAAGTCTGGATCACGCCGCAGACAGCCGCAGATCAGATAGGAATATATTTTTATCTAGTCGTAATTTATTTATCTAATCATTTATTAAACTATATTTTATTTATTGAATCTTTCTGTTTGTTTACTGTATTTTTGAACATAATGAAATATTTGCTTGTTTGTGTCGTCACTTAATGTGGTTCTACCGTTTAGTACTAACTAGAGGTTTATTGGTACAAATGTACTTAAAGAGTCTAATAGATGTTGTCTTTGCTGGGTATAAAGTTTACACTGAAAGAAGTAACGGAAGCTGCTCTCGTAATGATACCCACATTTGCAGGATGGATCTGTAACTAGTCCACAGCGATATAAATCAGCATTTAGGATACTACAAGCGTGCCCTAATCTTGTTTGTAAGATATTTTCCATTCGATTTCCACATAAGTGGAACGAAGGCACCTTGTAACCTTTAGGTGCAACTGATTTTTTAAAGGTTGAAATTTGCTCACAATTTCTAATTTTAATGGTAAGGTGTTCCACTGAGCAATAGTCGAATGACAAAAAGGATAGTTTTAATATATTAGTTCTGACAAACGGAACAGATATATCATTTTGGTTTCTTAGTCTATATTGAACACGTTGTTCTACCCTAGGCGGAATGCAGTTTGTTAAAAAGTCAGGAGCCATACCGTTAAGTATTTTAAACATAGTACATAATTGTTTGCCTTTCGACGTTCAGAAAGGGTAACTGCCAGTTTTTAAGTATAGAGCATTTCGTGATGCAAACAAAGGTAGACCTGTTATTATTCTTGCAGTTTCAAGTTGAACTTTTTCTAGATGTTCCTCGTCTAAAACAGAGCATCCGTCGCACACTTCAGATGCATATTCCAGTACTGGACGTATAAACGTTGTATACATTTGCATCAATATTTGCCGGTCTAGAGAATATATTGGCATGGGCTGCTTTTTTTAAATATGGCCAGAAAAATAACCTATTAAAAACTAATAAATTTACTGTGACCTCATTATTTTGAAGTGATACGAAGCTTTAGCTTAATTTATAACTAATGTCTGCGCCCAGTAATAACTATTTCTAAAACTGTTAGACCAAAGTGGGGATAATTAATTTATTTTATTCCTTTGCAATGTTTATTCTGCCCTAGTATATAATGCATTCATATCAGACATGTTGGTTTTAGCTGTTGACAGCAACTTAATTTAATCTTGACGAAAAGAATGTCAAACAGCTCTGGAACAGAACTTATTGTTTATCCATAGCTATAGCATTCACTGAGTTGACAGGCGAATGCATTTATTAATATCAATATATTGGTATGAATTAATGAATATCAATGGATAGATGGATGAATTAATGAATGTAAGCACGGACGAACGAACGAACGAACGAATGGACGAATGAATGAATGAGAAAATTCCAACCACTGTCCTACTACTGGTATATCAAAGGTCGCTGTATGTGCTGTCCTGTCCGCGGGGGAAAATACACATAAAAGATCCCTTGCTGCTAATGGAATAAGGAAGCGGGTTTCCTTTAAGATTATGTTAGAATTACCAAGTGTTTGTCATTCAATAGCCGATGATTAACTAATCAATGTTTTCTGGTGGTGTCGTTAAACAAATCAAACTATGTTGACTTCATTTTGTATTTAATTCTTGAAAATGAACATACGTTGCGATAGTAGGAGTAGATAGAGAATAACAGGTGAAAGTCTTAAGATATCGGCTTTATCTTGCGATGGTTAGAATGCAGAATGTCGTGAGACTTTTCGCTTTTCAATCTAAGCAGGATAAAGCCGATATCTGAAGACACTAACCAGTTGTTTTATGCATTCTGCAATCATACATGATACAAAAAAGAAGAAGAAAGAAATGAGTCGTTTTTATTACACAACTTTATTGTTTACTAGAATAGTACGTTCGTGCGTATTGCCTTGTTGCCTAGAATATCTATACATCAAAACAAAATAATTCGTAACAATTAATATATGTCAGTCGGCGAAGCGTATTCATGTTTCAAAGAAGATAACCCTGCAGTCATTATTGGGTGTACAAAATTTTTGAACTCGGTCCTATTCACGTGCTTCCAGCAGCCGACATGCCAAAAAACCAGTGCCTTTGTTTATATCACGAGAATATCATTATGATTCTTGATTGTCTGTCCAAGAAGGCCTCAAATGTGTTTCATCCATATTCACAAGATTTCATTGTTCGATGTGTTTGTGATGCAACATCAAAGACATGCATGAATAATGACTGTGAAACATGTTGTGATGGGAAACTATCTATTGAGGCATTTGAATCGAAGGTCACCAGAATAACCCGAGATCATGAAGCTTCATGGTATCAGTGGGTCAAGGTTGATGCAAAGTTTGAGAAACAACTTCAGCAGGGTACTGTAGGTGAAGCTATGTTATTGTTGAAGTCAAAGTTACCAAACTTTCTGTTTTATTCCCGTGTAAAGAGGCAACATGCGTCATTCTCTGAGGAAGTAAAACATGTAACTGATCCATCACATGCAGTACTTCAAGTTGATTTCTCAGAGAATTATACTTGTGTGTATGCAGACGAAATCCAGTCTGCTCACTGGCATCAGGGACAAGTTTCATTATTCACATCCGCTGTGTTGATTGTTGGTGGTATGAAATCGTGAGTGTTTGCCAGCGATAATCTCACACATTTTAAAGAAACTGTTGTTCCATATATTACACTTCTCATTCACAAAGTTTTGAAAGCAAACCCTGATGTAAATCCAAATATTTAGTGATGGCGCAGCATCACAGTTCAAAAACAAATTCATATTTAGATTTCTGACAACAATCAAGGCAACACTCGGTATCACAGTGTAATTGATTTTGTTTGCTTCTTTCCATGGTAAAGGTCCCGTTGATAGGATTGGTGGTATTGTTAAGCGTACTGTAACACCCGTAACAGTTATCACTGTGCATAATTGACTTAATATCTAGCAAGCAATGAAACCAGGTTCTATTCCAGTAATTACCTAAAGCCACCTACCCATATAATACAAGTTTTATTAAAATTACCCATACACATCACAGGATTTTGATAAAATGTACTTGTCCATTTAGTGTAACACCCGTAACGGAAGTTGGTAGGTTTTTTAATTAGTACATATAATTTTAAATGTTAAATATTTTATGGAAGTTGGGAGAGAAACATGTTAACTGTATAAAACTCAAATAATGGGGATAGTGATAGTGGTTATTAATTTAATTTATTATTGTTATATTTTAACATTGCATCGTTTGTTTACGTTGTGGATCACAGGTCAACATTATTTTGCTGATCTGACCGTAAGTAGGGTGAAAGTAGTTCAATCCCAAAAAGCTATATTATTGGTCAATGATTGCAGGATATAATGACTTATTTTGATGTCTTGTTCATATTTTGTTTTTGGATACCAAAACAAAATAATCAATCCTGAGCCCACTTGTCATACCAAAAATCTGTTTTTCCAATTACAAAAAGTCATTAGTCTCACATAAGCTAGATCCTGAAATTACCTCGTGCCATGTGAAAACAATCTGCTTACTAATCACAAAGGCCATGGTCTGTTATAACAGCTCAGAGAGTATTAGCATATTAAAAGCGAATTTGATTTGTTCAGAAATTGATATATCACTCACAGAAAACCTAATTTGAATTAGTCCTGATGGAGTCAGTAATTCAATAGCATATTTTGTTTTTACACAGTGTGGGAATTAAAACAAACAAACCGTATTAGTGTGTCCTAGAGAGTATTGACACAAAAGGGAATCCATAAAATATTTAGACAGACACACACGTGTTTATAATATAGATAACAAATACTAAAAGTCGTACACCTTAATTTTAACCTACGTTATTAAACACTACGTTTGATTCATCTACAAACCTGTAAGACATTTTGATAAACTTACAATAGAATGAAACAAGAGTCTGTGATCTTGAAACTTAAATTAGAGATGGTCTCCATAACCGTTAGGGGGCGAGACGTAGTCCAATGGTAAAGCGCTCGCTCGATGCGCAGTCGGTCTGGGATCGATTCTTGTCGGTAGGCCCATTGGGCTATTTCTCGTTCCAGCCAGTGCACCACGATTGGTATATCAAAGGCCGTGGTATGTACTACCCTGTCTGTGGGATGGCGCATATAAAAGATCCCTTGCTGCTAATCAAAAAGCGTAGCCCATGAAGTGGCGACAGCGGGTTTCCTCTCTCAATATCTGTGTGGTCCTTAACCATATGTCTGACGCCATATATCCGTAAATAAATGTGTTGAGTGCGTCGTTAAATAAAACATTTCCTTCCATAACCGTTACTTCTTAGAGGTACGAGCATTTATTTATTTTTTAACAGGATGATCAGAAACACTTTGAATGTACGGAAATTGATAACCGAAACAGAAACATGAAAGTAATGTATGATATCAGTTATCAAAAAGGGCTTTAATAGTGAAAAATACGCTGTAATGTTTAGAAACTAGGGTCTGTCTCGTTAACGGATCCTTGTTGTTATGACAGTGTTGATATACATGCACCCCTTTCGCATATGCACAAAGATACAAATTTGAATGGAGTGTTTTAAAGAAAATATCTAATCAATGCTACTAAATTAAACCTTTGTTAAATAGGTTGTCAACGATTTACATCTTTCAATAAATTAAAAAAAACCCACGTAAATATGTTGTGTAATAAAATTGCTTGTAATTGATTGCTCACTAGTTAAACAAGATAGTTGCGTGATTTAAACATTGAAAGATTGATTTCTGTGTTGCTGAGGTCGTAACAATCGTTTCACATGATGAATTCGTAAATTCTGATCAGTTTGTATCTAAGATTTGAACTTAGAGCTGATTATGCAGGCAGCCATAATGATTCGTCCTCAATAACCCCTGTTTACTAGATAAATCAGCGGAGGCATCCATTCGGAAATCATCGGATATATTCGTTCACGTGCACATACGACACATCGGTCATATTCGGAATGGTGTGGCGCGAAAAGTAATTAACTTGCCAAGACGGACTGCGTGTGAGAAATGAACCATGAGCCCACAGACGTGAAAGTTGTCGCTTGACCAACATTTCTTAAAAAGAGAGACTTAATATATATTACAAACGGAAATAGTCGAAAACATGTTTTTTCTCTGTAATTTGAACTTAATACCATATTAGGAAACGTTAATTATCGTAAAAATAGTGAATCAAATACAACAGATTTAGTGAATATCACAGAGATGTTACAATTACAAAATCATTAGGTCTTTCAAAATCATATTTCGGCACCAAGCTTCGGCGACATCTTGACTGCGTCTATGAAACAATGTTAGAAGTTTCGCATTCAGGCATTTATCTCTGTGATTTGAAGTCTCACATAGAGGCGTTTATTTCTGTGATTTTAAGTCTCACATACAGGCGTTTATATCTGTGATTTGAAGTCTCACATAGAGGCGTTTATCTCTGTGATTTGAAGTCTTACATACAGGCGTTTATCTCTATGAGTTAAAGAAAAGAAAGAAAGAAATGTTTTATTTAACGACGCACTCAACACATTTTATTTACGGTTATATGGCGTCAGACATATGGTTAAGGACCACACAGATCTAGAGAGGAAACCCGCTGTCGCCACTACATGGGCTACTCTTTCCGATTAGCAGCAAGGGATCTTTTATTTGCGCTTCCCACAGGCAGGATAGCACAAACCATGGCCTTTGTTGAACCAGTTATGGATCACTGGTCGGTGCAAGTAGTTTACACGTACCCATTGAGCCTTGCGGAGCATTCACTCAGGGTTTGGAGTCGGTATCTGGATTAAAAATCGCATGCCTCGACTGGGATCCGAACCCAGTACCTACCAGCCTGTAGACCGATGGCCTAACCACGACGCCACCGAGGCCGGTCTCTGTGAGTTAAAGTCTCACATAGAGGCATTTACCTCTGTGATTTAAAGTCTCACATAGAGGCGTTTATTTCTGTGATTTGAAGTCTCACGTACAGGCGTTTATTTCTGTGATTTGAAGTCTCACATAGAGGCGTTTATTTATGTGATTTGAAGTCTCACATAGAGGCGTTTATCTCTGTGATTTGAAGTTTCACATACAGCCGTTTATCTCTGTGATTTGAAGTCTCACATAGAGGCGTTTATCTCTGTAATTTGAAGTCTCACATAGAGGCGTTTATTTCTGTTATTTGAAGTATCGCATAGAGGCGTTTATTTCTGTTATTTGAAGCTCTCGGTAACCAAGAAATCAGTAAATAGAACATAGCGTGTCAATGACGTCAAGATGTGCGTGCCAGTATGTAGTACAATTAAAAGCGATCCTTTTAGTCTGGTCACAGTGCCTACTGAAACTATTTGTGTTTTACATTAAAGACATTGCCATGCATTGGCTATACACTCAAGTACTAATGTTAATATAATTATATAGGTTATAAATCAGATGATCCCGTTGGTTGGTACCACTTGAAAGATGTCGTCGCGTGTTTGGCAGCGCGATGACCAGTTATGTACGTGATAAAACGGAAACCCACGGCACCAAGTAAAAGTATAATCTGACATTTAAAATGAACTATATACACAGTGAAACTCCTCTAAACCGGACACCCTCGGGACCAAGTAAAACGTCCAATATTAAGAGGTATCCGGTTTAGAGAGGTTAAGTTCTGTATCTATCTTTTAAAAAGGACCGTGAAAAATGTCCGGTTTTGGGTATTCCGGTTTACAGAGGGTCCGATTTTGAGAGGTTTCACTATATATATATATGTATATGTATATGTATATATATATATATGTGTGTGTGTGTGTGTGTGTGTGTGTGTGTGTGTGTGTGTGTAAGTATGTGTGTATGTGCGCGTCTGTGTGTGTCTTGTGTGCGTCTGTGTGTGTGTGAGAGAGAGAGAGAGAGAGAGAGAGAGAGAGAGAGAGAGAGAGAGAGTGCAAACAGAAAAAACAGTCATCATTTATGGTTTGCCTCAGTAACTCTTCCATTTGTCAATTCTGAATATTTGTTGTTCTCTGCCAATTAGAGAAATATATGCTACCAACGGCCACCAATTGTTTGTGTATTCGATTTACAGTAAATATCAGATACTTGAAATCTATAAGGGGCGAGACGTAGCCCAGTGGTACAGCGCTCGCTCGATGCGCGGTCGGTGTGGGATCGATCCCCGTCAGTCCCAGCCAGTGCACCACGACTGGTATATCAAAGTCCGTGGTATTGACTACCCTGTCTGTGGGATGGTGCATATAAAAGATCCCTTACTGCTAATCGAAAAGAGTAGCCCATTAAGTGGCGACAGCGGGTTTCCTCTCTCAATATATGTGTGGTCCTTAACCATATGTCTGACGCCATATAATCGTAAATACAATGTGTTGAGTGCGTTAAATAAAACATTTCCTTCTTCTTGAAATCTAGAAATATGAACCAAAGAGAGAGCATCAGCTGTTAATAGAATTTCAAATGGATTTTGTTTGCGTCTGTGTGCGTGTGATGTACTTATATGTATATATGTATGTATGTAAAACAATCAAACAGGCTATACCGTTAGGTAAATATAACTACATAGATTTTCCCATTAAGTATGGTGTTAAGTATTTAAAAGAAAATCATTAACATTGATGTAATGCGTTTGCACCGACTGCTACTAGTAACCAAGTCACTATGGTTATTATTAGTCAGATACTTGGATGAGGGAAGAGATCGGAGTACCATCTTGACACACATGGCAACTATCGACCATAGCTATTCTGAACACCGCACTTCTGAAATCATTATAATAATAAATCATTTCCTGTCCACGTTGCAAACAATGAAGTTATTGCTGCGTCATTGCAAGTTTCATTCAATTAAAGCCACAAGCCTAAAGGGGCATTCCTAAGTTTGCTGCATTGTAAGATGTTTTCGACTATTAAAATATTTCTACGATTAAACTTACATATTAAATATATTTTCTTGTTTAGAATATCAGTGTCTGTATATTCAATTTGTTTCTGGTTGTCTTAATATTTGTAAGAAGCCCAAACTGGATTGTGTCTTCTAATAATTTCGTACCTATGAACAAATAATAGTTTAGGACATAAAATGAAATTTAATCTAGTACAAATACTAGAACGAACCGAAACACGTCTAATATACAGCCACTACTATTTTATGCAGAAAAAAATATTTCATATGTAATTACAATCGTTAAAAAGTCTCTGTTAGTCGATAACATTTTAAAAATTGCAACAAACTCAGGAATGTCCCTTTAAACAGCAGGTTAAAAAACCATCTGTAAGCTAAATGTACATTACAAAAGCATACAGTTGCCAGTATGGAGGATAATACACGAGTTACCAGTTGTTAACAAATTTATGTTCCGAGTGAACCAAAATGGCCATGATTGGTTGCAACAATTTCTGATTGTGACATTCTATTGTATAGTGCTATTGTCAACTCGTTACATTAGGCGTAACAAGTTAACTACATTATTTTTCGTTATTAAATAAATGTAATATATGTAGAGTATGTATAATGTATAATTATAATACCTGTGTTTAATCGTTTTTAATACAGCATTCAGAACCATTGTATGAATTTTGTTTTTGTTTTTTCATACATGTTCGTTATTGAACTATATGGGTTATGTTATTCTTATGGAGATCAGTGTACAAGAGATCTTTAACAATAATGTACTGACCACGCAAACGATGTCTAAACGGAACTACACCGTACTGTCTAGACCTTAATGATTACTCATGATGCTGTCTGTATTAACTTCGTATCCGGAATCGTGCAAAAATCATCACAGAACATGCGTAGGTGTACCACGTCCGGCTTTGTAGGTGAACCTTTATTTCTGATAATATGGGACTCTATGACACCAAATCGCCATCAGCAAGACAAAAGTATCAAAGAAATAAACTCGTATCTCTGTACATAAATGACTTTTGCAATTTGTGTTTTAAAAAGGTTAAAGTTTGTTTTGACGATACCATTAGAGCACATCGAGTAATTAATGCAACACTCCGCCATTTGTCGTGTCGTTACTTGTTGTAGCAGCTTAACATAGTCCGGTTTAGGAAACAGTTCCTCATTAAAAAATACTACAAAATTCTGCTATGCTTTTTGATATCTTTGTTTGATGATTACGCGTAGGTTGACCGCTGTAATATTTACATAACCCATTGGTTTACTTGTTATATGTAGCACTAACTGATAACAACTGTGCAAGTGGTATAGTGTCACCAATACGAGGCGGTGCTCAGGCACGAGGGCTGTTAAGTGAATGATTGTGTGGTCGACCTATGTTGATGTTTTTACACGGTACTTGTCAGTTGAGAGCACTCACTAAAATTAGTAGTCACATGACCCTCTCAATAGTGTTGTATTTTTACCAGAATATATTCTGACATAGACATTGTATTAGATTGCATAGAGTAATTAATGGTGGTGTGTAACATAAGCACCCGCTATTGTTAATTCTGGCATGTGATCTTGAGCGGTAACACGCCATATTTTTTTCATTAGTAGCAGGGGATCTTTTAAGTGCACTTTCGCATAGCACACCTTCGATATACCAAATGTTTTTCGTTAAAAATGACGGTTGTTTGGTTTGTAGTATGTTGTTATTGCGACACTTGGTCCAGATAATGATAGAGGAGAAAGTTGAAATTTGTTTTGTCTAACGACACCAGTAGAGCACATTTATTCATTAATCCCTGGCTACTGGATGTCAAATACACCCTTTGCTGTACCAGTCGTGGTGCGCTGGCTGGAACGAGAGATAGCTCAATCCTAGATCGACCGCGCATCAGGCGATTGCTTTACCAGCGGACTACGCCCCGCCCCGTGATAGAGGACATTTGGTGTCGCCACAAAAGGCTATTCCTACCTAATTGCTGCAGTGTGTCATTGATCTTTGTCTTGGATATGTTTAGATTTTGCGCATATTGACTCTTTCTTGTGCAAAGATACGATTTTGAATGAATTAATGTTTAACTATACCCCATTACAAATATACATTTACTGCTGAATGTCAAGGAAAAATGTATCGACTATAGGATGTCCAACAAAGGTATGATACGATTTTGAATACAGTAATTGTTAAAATGTTCAGATTTATATGAATTATCCATAGACAGAACAGCACTTACCATGATCCTAAGACCCATTGCATCTCATGCGAATGCTTTACCACTGAACTATATTCCATTTATAACGTGAACGGAATAGCAAAGTTGTTAAAAAGGGGGAAAAAAGAAAATGAAGTAATGTTTTTAGTTTAAATATCATGGGTATCTCTGTTCAGAATGTCAACGCGTGTTATTTTATTAGATATCCCGCTTCACGATTAATATTCAGCTGGAAATTTTATTTATTTTATTTTGCATAGTAATTAGCGAATATCTGTCTCATCCTTTAAATCTAAGCTTATTCCCGGTCAGCCTCCATTCAAGACACGTATGGTTTCTTTATTCGATTACACCGATAAAATGCATTTGTAAAGTGACTCAAACGTGGACGTTATAGATCGCTCGTTCTCAATCAACTAGTTTGATTCATTCTTAAAGGGTACCAGGTTTCATGGGCAGCTCATCTGCCACGAAATCAAATATTAATTCTGGTTCAAATATCTCTGCTTGACACACAAGACAAACAGAAAAGGGACCATGATTATCCTGCTTCTTGAAGACTGTGATTTAGCTGTTTTTTTCTTTTTAAAAAGTGTACGTATTATATATTACAAAATATTAATCTACGGTCTGTGCTAATAAACGTATAGTCCTACATTATTTCAGGGATCATATTTTCGAAGCTATCTTAGCGCTACGAAATCGTAAAACCATAGTGACGTCATAACTTACGATGATTTTACGATTTCGTAGGCTAAGATTGCTTCTAAAATATGGGCCCTGGATTGTAGTTCAGACTATTGCCGTAAGATGTTGTTATACATTTAGTCATATTTTATAAGACACGAGTCCAGATTTTAAAATGTAATAAACACTGATCTAGGAAGACCCCGTTTTACGTGGCGATCTTAGGTGAACATAGCGCTAAGCTCGCTTAGAAAAAAAACGGAACCCAGAATAGTACATGGACAGGCCCGTAGCCAATGGCGGTCGGGGAGGAGGGGGGGGGGGGGGGAGTCAGTGGGTTTTTTTCAATATGCCCCCCGGACCCACTTCGTGTCTCGCCATAAGCCTAAACGATACCCACCTCCCCCTCAAAGTCCTGGCTACGGGCCTGGGACATATAATGTATCTACGTTCATGTGAAACGTAGATGGTGAACAATTTATTCAAACGTTGATTGGATTATAAACTTAATCTTAAGATGGGACTGAAAGCCCGAACGTTTATGGAATTAGAATCTAAACTTTAAATATGAGCGTCGAGTCCAAACAATAAAAGCCGAATTTAGGAAGACTGTGTTTCTTAAACGTAATTGTTTGAGCATTGTAAATACAAGTAGTTACACGCGTGCAAGTCAAAAACACGCTTTGTATATTCGGCCCTAAAAGGTTTTATAAAGACATGAACTAGTGTTCATCTTCTAACAAGGTCAATAATACCACACACAGCTGTTGCGTTATTAGGACTTATTCAGTTTGATCTAGATATCAATCTAGATTCTGGCAGACAATACAGAAGGTGCATTGTATTCAGTGGCAATCGTCGAGCATTAACTGACCTCGGTTGGGAAGCCAGCTACTTCATTGCCGGAGCCACGCTCGTGAAGCCACTGCAATTGGCTGCTAGCCGTCACCATGATAAAACCATCAGGAAGCTTTCCTCTTAATAACGACAGGGAATGAGATAATAATCCGGAGTTGCGCACGCAGACAATATCAATATTGCCACGCCGTGGTTTGCGGAGGTGAAAGAGCCGCGGAAATTAGCAGCCGGTGACAGAGGCACCTGCAGCATATTAGGGCGCGTTGATTGAGTTTGCAGTCACATATTGGTGAAATCTGGGACCAGCAACCCGCGCTAATCAAACAAAATTACAGCTATTCTCTTGAGAAAGTCAAAATGGCAATTGCAATACAACTAAACACCTGCAAGAGAGATTCCAAGAGAAATTCAAACTAAAGAAGCATTGCAATGTTTTCTTGATCACTGAAATATAGCACTGGGATAATGTGATTTGCAAAGATGGACATTTGTATCGCTTCATTTTGATCCCATTAAAACTGAAGTTGTTATGTCTCATGGTGGTACTTAATTATAAAGGCAGGTTTCAAGAATTATAAAACATGTCGATGGTCCCAAACAGTCTATAAAAAGGTGGTGTTCTAATTTCCTTGGTGGAAAATAAGATATTAAAAACGTCTAGAACAGTATGAATCAATGTTTAACGAGACAAGCTGAAAAACACATAGGCTATTGGACATCATAAAACTGCACGTTGTTATGGATGGAATGAGAGATATTTGTATGTTTCTGTAGATGGGTGTTAAGGTTCTAATAGACCAAATCAATTCCTATTGCCGATAATGTTAACGTTTATTAATAAAACTGATATAAGCAGCGTATCAACACACCCAAGAAGTACAGCAATAAAAAGTGTGACACCTCACATCTAATCTACCTGCAAGAAAACGAGGGGTCACATATCATTTAAGAGATTTAATTAATGTTTTTAATAGCAACCGTCATGTTTGCTAAAAATTGCAGTTCCATTTTGGGGGTACCCCGCATTAGTTTCGACCTCTGGTATATACTGCATAACATCCGTATAACAAATAAAAGTGTATTTATTTATTGTCAATGGATAATAGTATTTGCACAAATAATCAATGTCACATATTACTACCAATCACACCCACAGCTGCTTTTACTCCGTAACTATTTGAACTTTGACCTCGAACTTTGACACGGAACTCTCTTCTTTGGTACTATGCAACCTTAAGAGTGTTTTTTGGTTTCGTGCCTGTGACGGAACATGCTCTTATCTTTTCGCCTGTGGCGATGTTAATTGTTTTAGAGGGCCGTGTGCAGCTTGGTTACGTAATACCTCCGCGCTACGGTACCCCCTAATACACACTTAGACCAGGTGTGGAGGCCATGTGGCCAGTAGTTACGTAATAACTCAGGTAGTGCGGTTTACGACCGGGGTATTTCTAGCGAACTGACGACAGTAAGTCTGGCCATCTAAGAAGAAAATACCGTCCCTGGGAGTTGTGGAACTATCACATGATAGGTGAGGTACCGCGTTGTGCTCCCAGGCGATATTCGCTGTCTCTGAGATTTCTGAATAAATAGATAGGATTTTAGATATATCGGGGAGAAACATCTGGAAGGCTCCAGGGGAACGTGTCCGACCGGACTGGTAAATATATTTTTCTACTCTGTTGTATAACCTTGATGTGATTGATGTGACTTTAAACTTTTTAATACTGTATTATACCAATATTCTTTAGACAGTGTCTCCGGTAATCTGACGAAGTAAATTGTAGGCTTCACTGTTCTAATATACTTATACGAGTATTTGGTAAGATAAAGCTTAGCCGGTCATCCTAGAGGACCTAGGTAAACTGTAGGTTATTGTCTTTATTGTGATATGTACCAGTATTAATTCTGTATTACAAGGTTACTGAATGAGTAGTTAAGGGTTAATTAAAAATTAACCAGTTCCCCTAGCAGCGTTTCTCAATTATCACACGTGTGGGTGTTGTATCACGGTGAAGTGATTAGAATATTGTGTAAACTAGACACCTAGTGATTAACTAATTAAGTGATTAATGCTGGGTTGTTATTATATTGTTGTTGTTAATTAACTACTGCGGCAAGTACATTTGTCAGCGTAGTGTTAATACAGATTTCAAAGTGTATTGTGTTTTGTTGTGTTTTCTAGTGAACTAAACATGCTACATATATATATATATATATATATATATATATATATATATATATATATATATATATATATATATATATATATATATATATATATATATATATATATATATATATATATATTTATATTAGATCTTATCTCTGATTATACCTAGAGCCGAGCCACTCAGGTATTAGACTGCCCGATACAGAGATATCTAATAGATATACAGTTAGGAGAGATATTTGGATAATAGTGTTTTATTCAGTGACGGGTATTTTAGGATTCTCGTGACAGGAGTAAAAATTGGGGTGCTCGTCCAGGATCTGAAACGGGACATGCATATTTAAAAAGTATTGTTTGTAAATGGGGGCTTTATAAATTATTTTTACAAATTAACTAGAAGTAGCAACGTTGTTCACTAGAAAAAAAATATAATAATAAGTGCGTCATACCTAAACATGAATAAGAATTTGCTGGATAGGCCTACGCTCAGTGTAGTGGATATTAAGCGAGCGCGTAAGGCCGAATTAGTTGAAATCGCGAGTGAGCGGGAAATTGATTTAACATCAGCTAAAACATTAGGAGATATAAGGACAATTATTATCCAGGAAGTTTTTGGTGATAGCCCTGTTATGGAAGAAAGTGAGATTGTTCCAGAGATAGAGGTAAATGAGTTGAGTATGGAACAACAGTTAGCTTTTAAAAAGCTTGAGTACGAAGAGAAGAACGTGCATTAGATAGAGAGAGAGAGAGAGAAAGAGAAGAGAGGGATAGAGAAAAAGAAGATAGGGATAGAGAGAGAGAGAGAGAGAGAGAGAGAGAGAGAGAGAGAGAGAGAGAGAGAGAGAGAGAGAGAGAGAGAGAGAGAGAGAGAGAGAAAGAATATATAGAGAGAGAAAGGGAAGAGAGGGATAGAGAAAAAGAAGATAGAGATAGAGAAGAGAGGAAGAGAGATAGAGAGAGAGATAGACAAAAAGAAGATAGAGATAGAAAAAAAGAAGATAGAGATAGAGAAAGAGAAGATAGAGATAGAGAAGAGAGAGATAGAGATAGAGAGAGAGAGAGAGAGAAGAGAGATATAGGGATAGAGAATTCCAGTTAGCAAAATTAAAAGTGGAACATGAGTTAAAGTTGAATACTGAAGAAGTTAGACGGGAGGCAGGAAATGGGTTTAACATGTCGGAGGCTTATAGATCAGTGCCTGTATTTTACGACCAGGAGGTAGATATGTTCTTCCAACTTTTTGAACGGGCCGCTAAGCAGCTAAATTGGCCGCAGTCTAATTGGACATTGTTAGCCGTGTCTAAGTTTAAGGGGAAGGCTAGCATAGCTTATAATTCAATGAGTGATGAGCGAGCAAGTCAGTACGACCTAGTTAAGTCTGCAGTGTTGAGGGCTTATGAGTTACGACCTGAGGATTATCGTTTACGGTATAGCGAGTTGAGAAAAACGCAGGGTCAGTCTTATAGTGAGTTTGTGGCTAAGAAAGCAGGGATGTTTGATAAATGGATGGTTTCTCATCAGGTAGGGTCATATACCGAGTTACGGGAATTGTTGATCTTACAGGACATTAAAAATGGATTACCAGTTAGCTTACGTATTCATTTAGAGGATCGTGATATCAAAAAAATAGAGGAGGCAGGCATAGCGGCAGATGATTACGTGTTAATACACAAAACTCAGGCAGTACAGGGTAGATCTATACAACAGGGTGATAAGAAACAATTTCAGCCAGGGTTTTCCCGGGAAAGTAATTATCGGGGAGAGTCATCTAGTTGGTCAGCTAGTCAGGCAAGGAATGCACCTGGTGGGCAAAGTAAGGATAAACCTGCATTATCAGCCAATGCACGAACCTTCCGTCCACATTGCAGTTACTGTAAAAAGGACAACCATCTTGTCAGGGACTGTTTTAAAAGGAAACGCGATAATGCGCAAGTGGTCGGTTTAGTGAGGTCAGCTCCGTTAGCGAGAGAGTTAATGGTTAGTCCCATGGCAGACAAAGTAAACCCGTATGTGTCCACTGGTATGGTTTGTGATGTGAAACAAGAGTTGAGTCCTAAGGCAATATCAGTCTATCGGGATATAGGGTGTAGCCATCGCTTATAACGTCAGATTGTTTAGCTGGTATTGAAAATTCAGATACAGGACGTAGTTTGACCTTAACCTCGGTTACTGGAGAAAATATGGTTGTCCGGTTACATAACGTTTTCTTGTGTTCGAAGTTTGTGACGGGACCAGTCGTTATGGGTGTTGTGAAGGACTTGCCTTTTGAAAACATAGGAGTTTTGTTGGGTAACGATTTGACTAGTCAGTGTTGACAGCCGCAAGATGACCAGTTGTTAATTGAAGACAGCCCTTTACCCATAGAAGAGTGTGAGGTTGATGAGATTAGTTATCCTGCGTGTGTAATGGCTAGGGCTATGGCCGGAAGGATAGCACGAGACCCAGAGGAAAATTGGGATTTGTCTGATACGTGTGTGAGCCATGAAATTGGAGTGGATGAGGTTATCAGTAAAATGGTAGATAAGTCAACTGAGGAACTAAAGGTGGTGGAACCTGTTGACCTCCCGCAGAGGGTAATGAACCAGTTGTGTTTGATAGAGGGGACTTACCTTGTAATAGACAAGAGTTAATCCTAGAGCAGGGGGCTGATCCAAATTTGTTGGCAGCTCGCACTACATTGTTAACTGAGGGTGAGATGGAGGATCAGATGTCAGGTTATTATATGGACAAGGGAGTATTAATGAATAAGAGTGTGGAGAAGGTTGTGCCTGATAATGAGGGATGTGTGACAAGATGTAGAATTGTGGTGCCCTCTAAGTACCGTCCGTCATTGTTATTGTTAGCACATGAGGACTTGTTTGCTGGCCACTTAGAGCGGAATAAGACTCATAGTAAACTTGCCTCAGAGTTTTATTGGAAGGGAATGTTTGCAGATGTCAGTAAGCATTGTATGTCATGTCATGTGTGTCAGGTTGTGGGAAACCAAATCAGCTAATTCCTCCCTATCCCCTGCAGAAGGTTCCCATAGCTGGGGAAGCCTTTTCAAAAGTATTGATAGATGTCGTGGGGCCATTACCGAAAACGCGTTCAGGCAACCAATTCTTGTTAACAATTATGTGCTTAACTACGCGTTTTCCAGAGGCGATTCCCTTAAGGAAGTTTACATCTGTTGTAGCTAGTGCGCTGCTTAAATACTTCACGTATACGGGTTTACCAGACGAAATTCAAAGCGACCGGGGTACGAACTTCATGAGCAAGTTGATCCAGCAAGTACTGTCTATGTTAGATATACGACAGATTCGTTCTTCTGCATTCCACCCTGAGAGCCAGGGCGCAATAGAACGTTTCCACCAGAGCGTGAAAAGTATGCTCCGCTGCCATTGTTTCGACAATGGTACTGACTGGGACCAGTCAATCCCTTTCGTGTTGTTCGCAGCACGGGATGCAAAGCAAGAATCTTTAGGATTCACCCCATTTGAGTTGGTCTATGGGCATTCAGCCCGAGGCCCTCTCAAATTGGTAAAAGATAGTTGGTTAGACAAGGATAATGCCGAAAACCTGCTGATCTATGTAGGGAAAGTTAGAGATAGGTTGTGGCAGGCGACCGAACTAGCTAGGAAGCATCTGAGCTATGATCAGAGCAAAATAAAATCAGTGTTTGATAGGAAGGCTAGGAGTCGGGAATTTAAACCAGGGGATAAGGTGCTGCTGTACCTTCCCATTAAACGGGGTTCATTGCAGAACAGGTATTTCGGTCCCTATGTTGTGCACAAACGGGTTAATGAGACAGGGTATGTGATAAACACTCCTGATAGGGTTAGGAAAAGTAGGTATTGTCACATCAATTTGCTAAAAGGTTATTTTGACAGACTGCCGATAGTTCCAGTGCTACCTGTCCAAATTGAGAGTCACTCAATTTCCTGTGATGACGTCAAGACTGCAGAGATCAAATTAACCAACAGCCAGATTCTAGCAGACTTGAGTTCTTATCTACAACACCTTGACAGCCCCCAGCGAGCAAAGTTGACTACGTTGATACAAGACAATGTTTCCATTTGTCAGGACTTTCCAACGGTTACCAATACCTTAATCCAGGATGTGCGCTTGGAACCCAACGCTACACCGATTCGACAGCATGCCTATCGGATAAACCCTGTAAAACGTGCGGCACTGAAAAAGGAGATAGATTACATGTTGGAACACGACATTCTGGAACCATCAAACAGTCAATGGGCATCACCTGTTATACTAATTCAAAAGGGAGATAACAGTTTTCGGTGGTGTGCTGACCTACGCCGTGTAAATCAACTCATCAAGGCAGATGCCTACCCTCTACCCCGCCTTGACGATTGCATCGACCGAGTTGGACACGCTCAATACATCACCAAACTGGACCTATTGAAGGGTTTTTATGCCATTCCGTTAACGGAGGAAGCTAAGGACATCCTGGCGATCATCACACCTGACGGCCTCTTCCAATTTCGAGTGATGCCGTTTGGTTTGAAGACTGCCCCTGCTGCCTTTCAAAGGATGATGAACCAGGTGTTATCAGACTTAGAAAATGTCAGTGTGTATCTGGACGATGTGGTGTTAGCCATCGACACTTGGGATGAACATTTAACCGGTTTACAACAAATATTCAGTCGACTGCAGAAAGCTAACTTGACTGTAAACCTGGGTAATGTGAATTTGTGAAAGCTTCAGTGACCTACTTAGGTCATACTGTCGGGCATGGTTGCGTCGCCCCACTGCAGGCCAAGACACTAAGCATCAGCCAGTATCCTGCACCGACCAACCGTCGTGAAGTTCGCCGGTTTCTTGGTATGGCCGGTTATTACCGTCGTTTCTGTGCTAAATTTGCGACGGTAGCTGCCCCCATCACCTCGCTGCTAAAGAAGGAATCGAAGTTCCAGTGGTCAGTTGAATGCGAGAAGTCATTAAGCCGTCTTAAGCAGATGCTCTCCTTGTCTCCCGTGATGGCAGCACCAGATTACCGAATGCCTTTCAAGCTGGCTGTGGATGCCAATGACGTGGGAGCTGGAGCTGTGCTGTTCCAAGAAGACGAAAATGGACTGGACCATCCTGTAAGTTTCTTCTCCAAAAAGTTTGACAAACACCAGGTCAACTATTCCACGATAGAGAAGGAAGCTTTGGCCATGGTACAAGCTCAGAAGCATTTTCAGATCTACGTGAAATCGGCATTGCATCAAGTGGTTGTCTTTACTGACCATAATCCACTTACTTTCATTCACAGAATGAAAGCCACCAACCAGAGAGTTTTGAGATGGAGTCTTCTTCTGCAGGAATTCCCAATTACTATTGAACATATCAAGGGCACATCCAATGTAATCGCTGATGCCCTGTCCCGAAGTTGAACGTTGTGATAATGTGTTGACGTTCTTGATTTCTGGGGTTTTTTTTAATATATTTTTATTGTATACCAGGGACTCAGAGACTCAGTGTGATTACTGGTAGTCACCTTATGTGTTATAAATGCCCGGATGCGTCGGTTAACGCACATTTTGTTTTGTTTAAATGTAGTATATTTCCCTAATCCTAGAGTAGAGGAAATATCCTTTTTGAGTTGGGGGTGTGTGACGGTACATGCTCTTATCTTTTTGCTTGTGGCGATGTTAATTGTTTTAGAGGGCCGTGTACATCTTGGTTACGTAATACCTCCGCGCGACCGTACCCCCTAATACACACTTAGACCAGGTGTGGAGGCCATGTGGCCAGTAGTTACGTAATAACTCAGGTAGTGCGGTTTACGACCGGGGTATTTCTAGCGAACTGACGACAGTAAGTCTGGCCATTTAAGAAGAAAATACCGCCCCTGGGAGTTGTGGAACTATCACATGATAGGTGAGGTATCTGAGATTTTTGAATAAATAGATAGGATTTTAGATATATCGGGGAGAAAGATTTGGAAGGCTCCAGGGGAACATGTCCGACCGGACTGGTAAATATATTTTTCTGCTCTGTTGTATAACCTTGATGTGATTGATGTGACTTTAAACTTTTTAATTCTGTATTATACCAATATTCTTTAGACAGTGTCTCCGGTAATCTGACGAAGTAAATTGTAGGCTTCACTGTTCTAATATATTTATACGAGTATTTGGTAAGATAAAGCTTAGCCGGTCATCCTAGAAGACCTAGGTAAACTGTAGGTTATTGTCATTATTGTGATATGTACCAGTATTAATTCTGTATTACAAGGTTACTGAATGAGTAGTTAAGGGTTAATTAAAAATTAACCAGTTAGGAATAGCGTTGTAATTCCTTTATTAATTAAGTTCCCCTGGTAGCGTTTCTCAATTATCACACGTGTGGGTGTTGTATCACGGCGAAGTGATTAGAATATTGTGTAAACTAGACACCTAGTGATTAACTAATTAAGTGATTAGTTCTGGGTTGTTATTATATTGTTGTTGTTAATTAACTACTGTGGCAAGTACATTTGTCAGCGTAGTGTTAATACAGATTTCAAAGTGTATTGTGTTTTGTTGTGTTTTCTAGAGAACTAAACGTGCTACATATATATATATATATATATATATATATATATATATATATATATATATATATATATTAGATCTTATCTCTGATTATACTTAGAGCCGAGCCACTCGGGTATTAGACTGCCCGATACAGAGATATCTAATAGATATACAGTTAGGAGAGATATTTGGATAATCGTGTTTTATTCAGTGACGGGTATTTTAGGATCCCCGTGACAGTGCCTATATCCTATTAAAGTTCAAGCACGCTGTTCTGGGAACACACACATCGTTTCAACTCGCTCTGGGTAAGAGCATGTACCGGGGTGCGAACCCAATACTTGTCAAATTGGTTAATGCCAAAATTAAAAATGAGAATATTATTATTCATTACTTGTATCCGTTGTACACCAGTATAATATTCGAATATCCTGTTGCTACAGATCACATACTTTGAAAACATTAAATATTAAAGTAGATCTCTTTTAAACCAAACCTAAATTATTTACAAAAAAACAAAACATTTTTATAAGAGGATGGGACGGACTATATATAAATACAAATATATATAAAAAAAAAAAAAAAAAACCTTGCACAAAACACATTAATAATCTCTATTTATATCACTAACGGTAGGCCCCTGCGTGTGCTGTAACCTCACCGTGGTGCAGGGGTGTAACATTCTCTTTGAGAATGGCCAATACAGCACAAAATTTAATTTTTGAGTAAAATTCGGTATCCGTAAAATTCTGTGATATTTGTGTTTTTGCACAGTTCTTTACACTGTTTTTGTTTGAGTCTTGAATTTTTGTATTGATGTTGATCATCACTTTATTTGTTTGCATTGCCATAGTTTGACACCCAATAGCCGATGTATTTTTCGTGCTGGGGTGTCGTTAAACATTCATTCATTCATTCATTCATTCACTAACCGTAGGATGCCATTAACTGAAGACCTGTAATATTATAGACTAGGTATGATAGATATATATATATTATTGTAATATATATTACAGCTTGTGTACGACAGAGAACCTTGAAGTCGTAACAAGAAATTCCGTAACTTGCTATATATGCTGTCTAAAAATGAAAATAGTATACATTAATGATTTTATATGCGTAAACACCAGACACTACTGACGAAATGGGGATATCGTTTTCTGTCAGTAATGTCGTTGCCAGAGAATTATGGCCACTTTATGCTGAAAACTTCAGAAATACTACTATTCGGTCAGAAATAACAATCTGTTTTTACAATATATACTACTGAACACTGATGAACGCTACTGTAGTCTGTAGATGAAAACAGCTTACGATGATTAAAGCAACATGCCCTGCGATCGAAATGTAATTATGGCCAAAAAACATCAGAGTTACGATCACATGCACTCTTTGTGAAGACTTTATTGCATGCGGTGTTCCATTGCTTCAGAAGGTATAATATTCTCGCAGTTTTATCAAGCATACTATATTAAGAGGTTTTGTCGGTATTTGTCGGTATTTGTATCCTGGTAATTCAGCTATCGGCTTTAAGATTACTAGGTGCTGGGTTTGAATCCCGGTACAGGCACCACCCACTGACAGCTTTATCTGGCATTCTTTGTTAAGCGTTTTTGTTGGAATCGGTAGCCTAGTGGTTCAGCTATCGGCTTTAACATTACTACGTGCTGGGTTCGTATCCCGGTACAGGCACCACCAGGTGTGAGCTTTATCTAGCATTCTACATTAAGAAGTTTTGTTGGTATCCGTAGCCTAGTAGTTCAGGCTATCGGCTGTAACATGCTGGGTTCGTATCGCGGTACAGGCTCCATCCAGTGTTTGTGTTCACGGCTCAGTGGGGAGATGTAAGAAGAACATGCTGACTCTCAACACACAAGAATCGCTGTCCTGGGCAGACGGAATTGATGGCTGAGATAACTTAATTGGACTTAAGCATAAAACTAATTAAAAAGTAATTTCACAAGTGTACTGATGGAATGAAAAAAAGTAACACATAAAACACTAATACTTCATTTTCTCATATGTAGTTTGACACCCAATAGTCGTTAAACATTCATTCATTTATCCATACACACTATCAGCAACTACTGACAGCAACCAAAATTATCAGGCCCCACGCTTATGAAAAGTTTAGTCTAAACTCAAATCTCTAGAGTCTAAAACGCAATTCAAACTGTATGCTTCTGACGTTATTATAGATTTGAGTCAAGATTCTAAAAGTGTATAAGCACGGGACGTTAACCGTGTTACTGGCAGTCATTCCGCAGTACTAACATGCAGTTCCACATCAGTGCACCTGATTGTTTCATACAGACATAAAAATTCTTGTTATGAACTGAATTTGGTCTCAAGAATCAAGTGTTCGCTTATTTCTTCCCATCGGTATATTTGACCATCTTCAATATATTTTATATCTACTTGCCAATACTGTGTCTAAACACGTTATCTCGTTATGAAAAGTGGGGTCCTGGGGGAAGGTTTTGTTTTTCGTTTTTATATCCAATTAAGGATCATGCACATTGTCCATAACACGCAGATGAAGTGTTTGAAACGTCTTCCAATGACTGAGCCAAGTGGGTTTGTGTGAAAGAAGAAATCAGACACTGCCACTACCTGTTTATGTACTTCATCGCAGACAATTCTTGCCTTTGTTTGACACCCAATAGCCGATACATTCTTTATGCTGGGGTGTCATTAAATAGTTCTTTATTCATTCACTCATTCATTAATTCCTCGCTGACATCATTAGATATATTATAGCTTTGTCTTGCTAGTGCTGATACCCACTGTTGTGCCAGGGAGGCAACTTTCTAATGGTGTTGTTTCCATGAGAATGCGAAACAGCATAAAGTTACTCTTGAAAAGTTTACAATTAGTTCTAAAAGCATTGATATTTGATAATATGTTCTATTCTATGTATGATTATCAGGGTTAATACACTAATTTACTCAACAATTTTCATGACTTTTCCCAGGTATTTTTCTTGACCGTTCAAGGATTTTTGGAGTGTAATTCATAATTTAATCTACACACAGCAAATAATATGGATAGGAATCCACAGCCTACCAAGATAAAGCCAACGTTTCCAAACCACAACGCTATTAAAGCATTAAAGTTTATTGTCTCTGTTACGACTATCTCCAATAATTCACACCAAAGGACATCATATCCAAACCAGTCTGGCCAGTTCTAACCAATACGCCATCAGGGCGTTAGGATTTATTTTCCCTATTACGACTATCCCCAACAACCTAAAGACGACCATGTCCAACACAGACCAGTTCTAACAAATACACCACCAGGGCGTTAGAGTTTATTTCCTCTGTTACGGCTATCCCCAACAATTCACCTCAGAAATCATATCCAGTATTGGCTAACCACTATGATGTCAGGGCATTAGCGTGTATTGTCCCTGTTACGGCTATCCCGACAATTTACCACAGAAATCATATCCAGTATTGGCTAACCACTATGCTGTCAGGGCATTAGCGTGTATTGTCCCTGTTACGACTATCCCCGACAATTTACCCCAGAAATCATATCCAGTATTGGCTAACCACTGTGTTGTCAGGGCATTAGCGTGTATTGTCCCTGTTACGGCTATCTCCAACAATTTACCCCAGAAATCATATCCAGTATTGACTAACCACTGTGCTATCAGGGCATTAGCGTGTATTGTCCCTGTTACGGCTATCCCCGACAATTTACCCCAGAGACCAGCATATCCAACATTGACTAGTTCTAACCACTACGCTATCAGGACGTTAGGGTTTATTGTCCCTGTTACGGATATCCCCAACAATTCATCCCAGAGACCAACTGTCACGGGGATCCTATAATACCCGTAACTGAATGAAACACGATTATCCAAATATCTCTCCTAACTGTATATCTATTAGATCTCTCTGTATCGGGCAGTATATACCCGCGTGGCTCGTCTCTAGGTATGAACAGAGATAAGATCTTATATAAAGTATATATAATATAGCACGTTTAGTTCACTAGAAAACACAACAAAAACACAATACACTTTGGAATCTGTATTAATCTACGCTGACAAATGTACTGCCGCAGTAGTTAATTAACAACAACAAATAGTAACAACCCAGAACTGATCACTTAATTAGTTAATCACTAGGTGTCTAGTTTATACAATATTCTAATCACTTCACCGTGACACAACACCGACACGTGTGATAATTGAGAAACGCTTCCAGGGGAACTTAATTAATAAAAGAATTACAACTCTATTCCTAACTGGTTAATTTTTAATTAACCCTTATCTACTCCTTCAGTAACCTTGTAATACAGAATTAATACTGGTACCTATCACAATAAAGACAATAACCTACAATTTACCTAGGTCCTCTAGGATGACTGGTTAAGCTTTATATATATTAGAACAGTGAGCCTACAGTTTACTGCGTCAGATTACCGGCAGCACCGTCTAAATAATATTGGTATAATACAGTCACATCAATCACATCAAGGTTATACAACAGAGCAGAAATAATATTTACCAAGTCCAAACGGACGCGTTCCCTGGAAGCCTTCGAATATGTTTCTCCCCGATAAATCTAAATCCTAGCTATTTATTACAAAACCGAATATCGCCTGGGGGCACATCGCGGTACCGAATACCTACAAGTGATATTTCCACAGCGACCAAGCCGGAATTTTCCTTAGATGGCCAGACTTGCTGACGCCTAGTCGCCAAAATCACGGTCGTAAAAACCGCACTCGCGGAGGTATTACGTAACTACTGGCCACATGGCCCCCGCACCTAGTCTGGGTGTGTATTGAAAACAGCACGACCACCGTCTCGCAGAGGTATTACGTAACAAAGTGCCCACCTGGGCTTAAGTGCATATTGGAACTGCACACGGCCCTCTAAAACAATTAATATCGCCACAGGCGAAAAGAAATAAGAGCATGTTCCGTCACACCAACATATCCAACATTGACTAGTTCTAACCACTACGCTATCAGGGCGTTAGGATTTATTGTCCCTGTTACGGCTATCTCCAACAATTTACCCCAGAGACCAGCATATCCAACATTGACTAGTTCTAACCACTACACTATCAGGGCGTTAGCGTTTATTGTCCCGGTTACGGATATCCCCAACAATTCATCCCAGAGACCAGCATATCCAATATTGACTAGTTCTAAGCACTATGCTATCAGGGCGTTAGGGTTTATTGTCCCAGTTACGGCTATCCCCAACAATTCATCCCAGAGACCAGCATATCCAACATTGACTAGTTCTAACCACTACGCTATCAGGGCGTTAGGGTTTATTGTCCCGGTTACGGATATCCCGAACAATTCATCCCAGAGACCAGCATATCCAACATTGACTAGTTCTAACCACTACGCTATCAGCGCGTTAGGGTTTATTGTCCCAGTTACGGCTATCCCCAGCAATTCATCCCAGAGACCAGCATATCCAACATTGACTAGTTCTAAGCACTACGCTATCAGGGCGTTAGGGTTTATTGTCCTCTGTTACGGCTATCCCCAACAATTCATCCCAGAGACCAGCATATCCAACATTGACTAGTTCTAAGCACTATGCTATCAGGGCGTTAGGGTTTATTGTCCCGGTTACGGCTATCCCCAACAATTCATCCCAGAGACCAGCATATCCAACATTGACTAGTTCTAACCACTACGCTATCAGGGCGTTAGGGTTTATTGTCCCGGTTACGGATATCCCGAACAATTCATCCCAGAGACCAGCATATCCAACATTGACTAGTTCTAACCACTACGCTATCAGCGCGTTAGGGTTTATTGTCCCAGTTACGGCTATCCCCAGCAATTCATCCCAGAGACCAGCATATCCAACATTGACTAGTTCTAAGCACTACGCTATCAGGGCGTTAGGGTTTATTGTCCTCTGTTACGGCTATCCCCAATAATTCACTCCAGAGACCAGCATATCCAACATTGACTAGTTCTAACCACTACGCTATCAGAGCGTTAGGGTTTATTGTCCTCTGTTACGGCTATCCCCAACAATTCACTCCAGATACCAACATATCCAACATTGACTAGTTCTAACCACTACGCTATCAGGGCGTTAGGGTTTATTGTCCTCTGTTACGGCTATCCCCAACAATTCACCCCAGAGACCGGCATGTCCAACAGTTTGACCAACAATCGATTAACATCTGTACTTTAGAATCTAGAAATATAGCGTATTAATACGTTCGAATTCTGACTGACTTTCCGGTGTAAAATGATTGGCAATACCCAAACCACCCTATGGCCACTCCAGTTCGCTACAAGATATTTACCTCACCCTTTAATATGGAGCAAAAACCGATAAAAACAAAGTGCAGGCAATTGAGTTTATTACCAGCACGTGTGGGCTAGCCATTACATGTAATTTGTTTTGCTGTTGTTTGGTATGCCTATTTACTGTTAATGCCGGGCCGTATTACATAGTGCTAAAGAGCGCAAAGAAGACTGCATGGCTAAGCAATGACGCATCAATTTGCAATTTAAATTGATACTCGCTTGGTTTGTATGTAATCCTTCCTGGTCACATTGGAGGCGCGTGACACTAGGCAGGTTGGACTAAACATGACATATATGATGGACTGATACATGTATAAATAGATGGGTGTACATATGGATGGATGGGTGTATTGATGGATTATATTTATCTCTGTCTCTATGTATGTATGTATGTATGTATGTATCTATGTACGTGTTCACATAAATATATAATACTCATAATACTCATAAATGGAAGCCAGCCATTGTCATACTCAAATCAGTATAGGTTATCCTCGCGTCTCATCGGCATAAAATATACAATGATACCTGAACAAAAATATATACATGAGCGATTGTGTGTTTGGAGGATGGACATTCAAATGAGTTGAGAACGTCAATATGTTGCCTGGTTGAGATAATTACCAAGATTACAGTCTGTTTTTTAACAGATAATAATTGTACAATTTTTATACACCGATGGTTTGAACCACTAATATTTCTTAATATAACGAAATCGTAGACCTACATAAAGTGAAAGTCGTCTTCTGATCCTTCTATGCCATAATATCTGTCTTGTTCAAAGAGCAATTGATGACAAGAAACACGAAAGTTTGTAATTAGTTGTGTATAACAGTCAGAGATTAATAGTGTATGGTAATATTGGAAACAAATGTGTCCGTCAACTGTTTATATATAAAAATTTATAAGACATTTAGGATTTTGACATTATTTGTCTGTTATAACATCTTTCTCTTGAATAAACTGATCAGTTAAGCTTATATTAAAACATCTTAAAAACACAACAACGCTATCTGTATGTTGACTAAACCAAACATCTCCAAAACCTTTAGATAATAGTAGAAATCTTACATGATAAAGCTAGTTAGGGATTAATATGTTCTAACATATAATGAGTTCAAAATACAATGTTTAACCAATATTTAACTATTCTGATTTTATGCACAATATATACAAATGTACTCTTCCTAGTTTTGTTAAAACAACTACATTTTTGGTGCCTTTTTTAACATACAAAATTCGTTTACTCAAATCAGTATGTGTACCTTTCGACACACGATCATGATTTAGCAGTATTAACTCAAATACGTAGTGTGAACAGAGCCAAAAGAAATGAAATGAGTAAATTGTTAGGTATGTAAATTAATCCAGTCTGCTCCAAATTAACCAAATTCCAGTTAATAACATCACAAATGAATTAATAAGAACAAAATTGGAAGCAATTTGGTTTACGACAAACGTCTAACAAGTCTGCCATTAGATCAATGACGCGTTTTAGGTCCTATCATTATCGACTGCTGCCGACGGAACATTCCGCTAAGTAGACTGATCCCTGCATATTAGTTATATCTCTTTTAAGCGGGAGAACCACTCTATTGACCGCTGTGCACTTTAAAGTGTCACGTCATATATAATTTCTCATCCTGTCATCCATTAGGCACTTTAATATAACCTTAATTATTTTGCAACTGGTAAATAGACTGTCATTTGTGTAACAGTGCCATCTATGTACTTGAACACAGAAACCTTTTGGGACCTTTTGCTGCAAAATTAATCTAAAACACTTTAAAGATGGAAATGAGTGCTCCGATTATCACAGTGAAGCCATCCTGTTAAGTACTGTAGATCAAATACACCGAGTTTTTATCTGTCAAGTTATTTCCCTTTGCGGTCTGTTAAGTTATTCCCCTTTGCAGCCAATGCACAAAAAGTGTCCCATCAAGTGCCAGAAGTGTTCAGATTAAACTCACACAAAAATCTGATGGGAAATGGCAAACGTAGCACGGATAGCCACAAGAGACAAGCAATTGTTGCTGTTAAAAGGACAAGGACTGCGATGTGAAGGTGGACAGCAAAATACGTTGAAAGATTAAAAGATTATATGGGGAAAAACGATGTGAAAATCAAAGGAGAGAAGTTACAGCAGTTGATTAACAAAGTGTCATTATAAAAACGACCATGTTACAGAATAGACAAAGAACTTTTTACAAGGCGCAGGAATGGAAGCCCATTGGCTAGATCGTTCGTTTGAGTGGGAATGATCCCCCTGTGTCGACTCAATGGGTTATTTTCCGTCCAAACCAGAGTTGCACGACTAGTGTGATACGATATCTGAAGAAAAGTGAACATTAGTTATATATATATAATTACAAACTTTCCGAATTTATACGATTTACTGTATTCTGATTGGCTAACGTCACTAAAAAACCAAGAAGGAAAGAAATTATTTTTGAGTGTTTTAAGGTACACTTCTTGTACCGTTTGTAATTATAAGAATTGATTCTCATTTTTTAGGAATTTATCGATGTATAAAAGTCACAAATGTAGTATAAAATCGCTTCGCTACGCTACGCTATTTTATACCATTTGTGACTTTTATACATCGATAAATTCCTAAAAAAATGAGAAACAATTCTTATATAAACTAGAATATACCGAATGACAATATGTCCGTAATAGTGCTCAACACAATGGAAGTGGAGCTCACTATGGATCGTACCATGGCTGTAGCCTTACTTTGCCATGACTCGGACTTTCATGTCATATGTCCATGTACATATATATGTATATGTATGTGTATGTGTATGTGTATGTGTATGTGTATTGGTATGTGTATGTGTATATGGTATGTGTATGTGTATGCGTATGTGTATGTGTAAGTGTATATGGTATGTGTATGTGTATGTGTATATGGTATGTGTATGTGTATGTGTATATGGTATGTGTATGTGTATGTGTATGTGTATATGGTATGTGTATGTGTATGTGTATGCGTATGTTTATGTGTATGTGTATATGGTATGTGTATATGTATGTGTATGTGTATGTGTATGTGTATATGGTATGTGTATGTGTATGTATGTATGGTATGTGTATGTGTATATGGTATGTGTATATGTATGTGTATGTGTATGTGCATGTGTATATGGTATGTGTATGTATATGTGTATGTGTATATGGTATGTGTATGTGTATGTGTATGTGTATGTATATGGTATGTGTATGTGTATATGGTATGTGTATGTGTATGTGTATGTGTATGTGTATGTGTATGTGTATGTGTATGTGTATGTGTACGTGTATGTATATGTGTATGTGTATACATTATTGTCCTTATTTTCGTGTAGAACTATACCAAATGACATCTCACCCGAGTTGAAATTCGAAATGTCAGAAGTTCAAACATACAGAACTTTTAATTTTTCTATACCAGCCATGTGATTTGATCTGAACGAGAATCAATGTACCAAGGAGTATCGTGTTTGAAGCGCGTGGTATGTCATTAAAATTAGTACGACCATATTCATTTGTGCGGGACTAGGGTTTCCTGTTATATATGAATTGAGCAACTTAAATTCCCATTTTTTAAGATTATAACATAAGGGTGAGGGAAAAAAGTTTGTTTTGTTTAATGATACCACTAGAGCACAATGATTTATTAATCATCGACTATTGGATATATAACATTTGGTAACTCAGATATATAGTCCTTCCTAGGTAAGGAACCCGCTACAATTTTCCATTAGTAGCAAGGCATATAATAATTGTATATGCACCATCCCATGGACAGGATAATACATACTACGGTCTTTGATATACCAGTCGTGATGCACTGGCTGTATCGATTAAGGGTGAGGGATTATAGTGTTTATATCTATAGTATATAAGTTAACTGACATGTTGAATGTTGCAGGTTTTGCCATGTATGTTGCAATGTTTTGTCTATGGGATTTGATATGGTGGTATGTGCATGATATTTGGTTGTCGTGTGTAATTGTTAGGCTAATGGCATGTGGAATAATCAGTGTGATCTGTGCTATAGATGTATTCTAAACATGTTACATTGGCACTTCACTTCAGCCTCACTACATATTCTCCAGTTCTAGTAATACACGCAAGTGACATCTGCAACAAACCCGATTAATTCTGATTCCACGCAGTTTGGATGGATTCTATTCACGAAGCCTTCCACAGTATTAACTATTTATTACTTATCTATTCAATATCGTTAAGTCTATAAACCAGTAAAACAGTCCGCTGAAGCTGCCTTAATTATAAAACGCACGTTCATTAAGTTCATTCAATCAGGTTTTCCTGTCCGGCGATCAACTAGCATTAACAAAAATATGACATCATTGTATATGTAAATTAAAGAAACTATATACTATTAATTGTGAAGGGTGTTCGGTTTTTATCTTTTTGCTGAATGATAAATCGTGAAATGCACTCATCCCTTTCCCCGCACTGCAGAGTGTCTTGAGAATCCAGTGGATTACGCATAGACCGAGTCTTTCTGATGAAGAATGTGACATTATATAATGCATGTTTGTGAACTTTAAGGAATAATATAGCGATCTTCTTTAGGGTGTATACTACCAAATCAAATCCCATAGACGACAATAGTAACATATGTGGCTAAAACTCCTACCTGCAACGTATCAACCGACATAAACGCCACGGATATAAATACTACCACCCCTTACACTTAAAGTGAATCAGAAAAAAATGGGGGTCAAGCTGCTCGTTTCTGAGATAACGGGTAGCGTCTATGACTATCCTAGTTTCGCACAAAATTCGAGTACCTTTTTTTACAGGTACCCCATACATGTTTCAAGCACAAGGCTACTTGACACATTGGTACTAGATGAAATAAAATTGCACATTTCTTTTTACCCAGATGAAATTATAATTTTTTACAACCAACACACTCACATTTATAACCAATCACAGGACTTGTGGTGTTCACTTCTCTATCAAAAGTTGGGTGCACCTCGAACTTTGACCCAGCCGGAAGTTATTTGGTTTAGTACTACCTTTAAAGCTGCACATATCTTCCTTTAAAATTGCTGCACCTGGTTTAGTATAATTAATATTTACAAGAGGGTTATTATGTCGTGTCTTTGTTGTGTCCATAACACATACATCGCTGTTTAAGATGACTTATCACTCTGGCTCCACATCACTCCCTTGAGATTAATTTCAGGAGAATAATCTTTAGCTTCCCTTAGCACGTCAATTTAACCCCAAAAAGTACTAGAAAAAGAATAGTTATCAATGCTAAATATGGTAATATTGAAATGACTCCCTATAATCATACGGTTCGGAGGTTCGGGTTGTGTGTGTGTGGGGGGGGGGGGGGGGCGAGTGCCCCAGTGCTCCCATAAACATAATCATACGAGACTGTTGTCGGTGTGTGTGTGGGGGGGGGGGGGAGGGGGGGACAACTACCTCAGTGCTGGAGCATATCTTCGCATTCCCATTCGCATTCGATCAACAATGATGGAGAAGTTCTGGCAAAATAAGCTGGCTTGAAAACAAGTTTCATATATAAACCGAAACAGCACGCTCCTCGAAGACAGCATATTCCTTGTATACGTCTTGGATCATACCAGCTAGCAATGACAATCTCAGATGATATTCCACATTCATTATGAGTTCTATATTACATTACTACAGACCAGCTACACTGGCAATCAGCATTCAGATTCAAAGCGACAAGCAGATTTATCCCATCAGCGGCGGGATACAGCCAATTTCATCCTGCAAGTAGTCCACCACGCGGTGCGTTATCAATTGTCGGTGACATACAATTCCATTGCCACACGTCTGCTACCACTAAAATGAGAATTAAGATGGCTACGGGGCTTAATGGTAGATTTAACAAGTGTTATATAAATCTGGAGACTAAAATCACTCAAGTCGTATAATGACGTGTGCGGCCATATTTGAGGACATGGCCGACATATTGGATTAGATGGTCACGTGGGAAGTGTTACGTGGGGCGAAAGACATTACAAATGCGTTACCCAAGAGACGTTGTCGAAATCACAGAACCGCGTATTGATCAGCCGCGATAGAGGGGATAATTACCGTGTTTTATAACCATATGTCCAAATAAAAATGACTGAAACTCGAATCTAGTACCTCTTTTAACGTGGAATTTGTTTGATGGTCATGTGCTTTGTTTTGTGTTAGGGTGAGGCATGAGGTGTCGCAGCTTAGTGGTAGATGTTCGTCTGAGGAGCGATGAGTCCGCAGCTTAGTGGTACAGCGCTCGTCTGAGGAGCGATCGGTCGTAGGATCGATCGCCTTTGGTAGACTCAGGTTTTCCCTGCCCCAATCAGTGGCACACGACTAGTACACCAAAGACCATGGTATCTAATGTCCTGTTAAAGTGCACATAAAATATTATTACTCCTTTCTCTCCCATTTATCTCGGTCACCCTCACCTCACACACACACACACACACACACACACACACACACACACACACACACACACACCAAGGACACTTTGAAATGATCTAGTACAGAATCTGTACACCACCAAGCACATTGCTGTATACAAAGTATTGTCTAACCAATATTAAAATATAATCACACCAGAGGTGAATACAGGTATTTGAAGGGGTTTTGGTGCCAACTACTTTGAGCGTAAGTGCCGAGACCCCTTGTTTCCACCAAATATATCAAAAGGGTAAAAAGTGTCTTTGGAAAGAGGGCGAAAACACACCTGCCCACCCTCCCCCCTTTGCCTGTGGATTGACTATATCCACTCTCATTAGTGCTGGTGTCACCTAAACTGTGTTGTGTTGTATTTGTGTATTTCATCTTCATTCAGCGACGATTATGGAATACGTAAACCCGTTAAACGTAATTGCGATCCATTGAGCGATCGATCTTTTTAGTTGCTGGCGTGACTGGAACATTTTAATCACACCGACATCATAATGCGATCCGCTTATTTATACATCTGTTTGCCGTTTAGTAAGCTTTGCTAACGCATTAATGCGCAACAATGACCTGTTTTACTGTTATTACCATCTCTCTTAATTAAGTCTTTGTGCACAACAACAGGCTTTAGTTTTGTTTGATCGCAACCTAATACTTTGTTGGAATAACAAACAGTCCTACATACGAGCACCTTGTTATACTTGACCATTCTGGTCCATCATTTTCCCAGTCATGCAGCCCTTGGAGACAGACGTGATCGACTGTGCTGTGCGTTTACCCCCCCCCCCCCCCCCCCCCCCCCACCTGGGGGGACTTATCGCAACCTACGGAGCTCTGCTGGAATATCGAGTCTCGTACACCGGGTCACGGGCAACCGTGACCTTGGTGTACGGAGACCGTATTCAGAAGAAAGGAAGGTGGAGGAAGAGGAGACGTGCGCCAGCGGCGGCGCAGGGGGGGGGGGGGGGGTCAAAACCGGTTGCTAAACCGCCGGCGGCGACTCCTTCTGTTCGACCGCCGAACACCGCTCACCCGAGCAAGAAGACAAGAACAGAAGAGGTTCCGGCCCCGGATGTTCCAGCTTCTCTGCCAACGGAAGAGCCGGAGACGGAGTTCGACCCAGAGATCTGCGTCACACCGTACAACCGGCCACCTGCACCAAATCCTTCGCAAGCGCTTCCGGACATGTCGCCGATTAAACCGGCGACACCCGTTGAGGCGCAGGCCCGGAAGGTGGCTGTTGTCAAGAGGAAGGCGACCACTCCCCCGAGTGCCATACCAGCCAAGCCGAGTCGCCACTCTCAACCGCCGGAACCAGACGAACAACCAGTGGAGCAGTGGTCACTGCAGGCCAGCCGGCTCCCCCAGCGTTACCACCACTGGTTAAAAACAACATCCGAGACGAACGCCAACTCATCGGCAGACCCAAGGCCCTAGCCTACCAACCTTTGCCAGACAATCCAGACGAAGGGGAGTTCGCAGTACATCGACTCAAGATGCGGGAGGGACACAACGCAGTTTGCGTCACCATCTGCCGGGGCGGAATATTCAGCCAAGGACGGCTACTCTTGGAGATGGACAACCCGACATTACATCGCGTTCTGAAAACCGTCGCGGGGACTCACTACCGTACCATCACCAAGGCATTAGCAGACTCCGCCTACCGGCAGTTCCTCCCGCAGCTTGAGATCACCGGGTACATCGGATCACCGTAGACGCCAACCTTTGCTAGGACAGGTATCAACCTCCTTTATTGGACTAGTTGGACTTTAAACATTTCGATTATTGTTCAAAATTCTTATGTTTATTTTTTTATAAATAGTCCGACGCATTTTATTTTGGCGCCCGTTCAATTGCTCACAATCACCTTTAAAACCTTTCGACCGAGCAGTCTCAACTATTTTTGGCTTTAATTTTAGTGTCTGGACATGCTTTTGGATGCAGTTATTCTCGGTAGACGTAGTTTGTCAAGTTTTCACCAAGGAATCGAACTTCAGCCAATCACAGCTTGGCACCACTTGGTGCTACGATTTGGTCCTCGCTTTCGCTGGATTCAAACTGCAGACTTAGACTTTTGACAAGTTTCCCAAGGAATCGAAATTCAGCCAATCACAGCTCGGCCCCACTTGGTGTCTGCTATTTGGTCCGCGTTTCCGCTATTTTCCAAATTCTGCCCACCTCAAACTTACCCCCCCCCCCTGCTCCGGAGTTAGTCACTGGCGAAGTCAGAGGCTAAATCCGTAGTGGGCGTGCCTGAACCTTCGTGGATAGGGGCACGTTAATAGAGTTTCCCAGTTCCCACTGTTGTGTTCTGTAGATTCTCAATGTTAGTCATTCTGTACTTTCATTCCCAGTTATGCAGCCTTTAGAGTCAGACGTCGTTGACTGTGCTGTGCGATTACCCCCCACTGGGGGGACTAATCGCAACCTATGGCGCTCTACTGGAGTACCGAGTCTCGTACACCGTGTCACGGGCAACCGTGACCTTGGTGTACGGAGATAGGATTCCGAAGAAGGGAAGGTGGAGGAAGAGGAGACGTGCGCCAGCGGCGGCGCAGGGGGGGGGGGGGGGGGCAAAACCGGTGGCTAAACCACCGGCGGCGACTCCTTCTGTTAGACCGCCCAACGCCGCTCAACCGAGGAAGAAGACCAAGATGGAAGAGGTTCCGGCCCCGGCTGTCTCGGCTTCTGCTCCCCAGGAAGAGGACGAGTTGAACGAATTGGACTCAGCCATCTGCGTCACACCGTTCAACCGGCCACCTGCACCTGAACCTACACTAGCGCCCCCGTTGAGGCGCAGGCCCGGAAGGGGACAGTTGTGAAGAGGAAGGCGTCCACTCCTCCGAGTGCCACCCCAGCCAGGCCAAGTCGCCCCTCTCAACCGCCGCAGCTGGAGACGAAACCAGTGGAGCAGTGGTCACTGCAGGCCGGCCGACTCCAACAGCGATACCAACAACTGGTTAAGACGAACCTGAAGGACGTACGCCATCTGATCAGCCTCCCAAAAGAAGAAACCTACCAACCTCTGCCAGACGGACGAAACGAGGGGGAATTCGCAGTACACCGACTCAAGATGCAGGAGGGACACAGCGCAGTTTGCGTCACCATCCGCCGGAACGGAAGACATAACCAAGGACTGCTACTACCGGAGATGGACAACCCGACACTACATCGAGTCCTGAAAACCGTCGCGGGTCCACACTACCGTTCCATCACCAAGACTCTAGCAGACTCCGCTTACCGGCAGTTCCTCCCGCACCTTGAGATCACCGACTACATCGGATCCCCCTAGACGCCAACCTTTCCTAGGACAGGTATCAACCTCCTTTATGGACTAGTTAGACTTTAAAAGTTTTCGATCGAGTTCAAAATTCTTATGTTTATTTTTTTATAAATAGTCTAACGCATTTTATTTTGGCGCCCGATCAATTGCTCAAAATCACCTTTAAAACTTTTCGGCGGAGCAGTCTCAACTATTTTGGGTTAAATTTTAGAGTCCAGACATGTTTTTGGATGCAGTTACTCTTTGTAGACTTAGGTATTTGTCAGGCTTCACCGAGGAATCGAAACTTAGCCAATCAGAGCACGGCTCCCACTCGGTGATACTTCAAGTTTTCGAAGTGTCTGCTATTCGGTCCGCGCTCGCGTTTGACCGTACTAAATGGCTTTATTCCAAAACCTGCCCATTTCAAACTCAATCCCCCCCCCCCCCCCCCCTGCTCCGGAGTTAGTTGTTGTTTGTTGTTTAAAGCTTTTTCGTGCATATATACCACGAAGGTTTCACGCACGCCTGTCCTGGGCTCAATCTCTGGCCTTTGCCAGTGACTGAGTCCAGGACAAGGGGGGGGGGGGGGATGAGTTTGAAGTGGGCAGAATTTTGAATAAGTATTTAGTAGTGTCCAGCGACTGCGCGGACCGACTAGTAGACACCGAAAATGGGCCGTGTTCTGACTGGCTGAATTTCGATTCCTTCGGATCTAACTAGAAAAACCTAAGTCTACGGAGACTAACTGCACCTAACATCATGTCCGGACTAAGAATTTAAACCCAAAAATATATTTGATTGCTCGGCCGAAACGGTTTTAAGGTGATTTGAGCAATTGAACGGGCGCCAAAGTAACATGCGTTGGACTATTTGTAAAAAAATAAACATAAGAATTTGGAAGGTCGATCAAAACGTGTTTAAAGTCCAACTAAGCCCAAAAAGGAGGTTACCTGTCCTAATTAAGGTTGGCGCAGCAGGATTCATGGCGAGTTGATGGACTGTTCAGGCTTGAAGTTGAGGAGTCCTTCGGTCAAGACCTTGATGTTGCGGTCGATGGCTCCTGGATAGATGTCTCGTAGGACCATCTTTAAGATGCGGTGAATGGTCCCGTTTGACATCGATGGCATCAGGAGCCCCTGCCTGTACAGTCCTTCCTGCTGAGCTGTCACATAAAGTTTCTCTGAGTTTAGGGCACCTTGTAGCTGGTACTTCCCTTGTCCGGATGGAAGTTGGCGCCAGTGCTTGTCGTCCCAAGGTCCCTTTAGGTGTTTGTTATTGGTGAAGTCACCGATAACCGCCCCCGTGTATTTCGTTGGCAGTCTGTCACAGACGAGAATCCAATCGGAGTCATCAGACGTCAACGGTACGGTGATCGATGACATCTTCCTCTTCTTGAATTCTCGCTGGACCGCCGTGGGTTCAACAACAACTGCCGGAGGTAGTGGTGGACTTGCCGGTGGCTCATCAATGACCACATGGCCCGTGTCCATGGTACTCGGTAGATCGACAGAAGGGGCCGCCACTGTCAGTGGAGCTGACAGCTTTGGTCCCCCCTGGGTCTTTCCTGGCGAGTGCTTCGGTCGGGCAGGTAAACTCGGTTGAGCAGAATGAACCGCCCCCGGTGGTTGAGCCACCGGGTTTGGTTCACCCTGCGCCGCTCCTGGTCTCGTTCTCCTCTTCGGGACAGGTGGGACCGCCCTTAGCGGTTGAGCCGCCAAGTTAGGTCCCCCCTGCGAAGTCTTGGGTCGCCTCCTCCGTCTTCTGCTGGTTATAGGTTGCTTCCTGTCACTGCCATATAATAGCGTGACGGTCGCCGAGTCGCCATTGTGCTCGATCCTATACTTGGACAATGGCCCAAGCGATCGAAGCACAGCCCCTAGGGTGGGGGGGGGGGGGGGGGAGAGAGAGAAATCTCCACGCTCTCTAAACACAACTTCATTGCTTGAAAGTCAGTCAGAAGTCCCCGGAGTTAGTCACTGGCGAAGTCAGAGGCTAAATCCGAAGTGGGCGTGCCTGAACCTCTGTGGATAGGGGCACGTTAAACACAGTTTCCTTCCTTCCTTCCTCAATGTTAGTTATGTGTTCATAAAAAAGGAAGATATTACATTTTTACAAAATACTATTTTTTTTTATAAAAGCCCTGATTTAAAGCTCTTTTTTTATTATTTCATGTTTAAAATTTTGAAATAACATTCAAGAACAAAAACAAAAGAAAAAGAGAAAAATTATTAACTTTGCTCGAAATAGCATAATATTATTTTTTTACTTTGAAATGAATCATCGCGGATGAATAGTTTGCATCATTACAGATTTAATTTTTTCATTCGTAAAGCCCCTCCCCCCCAAATTTAAAAAAAAAAAAAATAATAAAATAAAAAAATATAATAATAATAAATAAATAAATAAATTTGTAAAAATACAAACAACAAAAACAACCCAACAACAACCAAACAAACAAACCCCCAAAACAAACAAACCCATTAATAATAATTCAGTATTGCCACTAACCTTAAGAAAAAACAACATTATATCTGAAATAACAAATTGTCACGCGTATAACTTCGTAGACAAACCCACGTCAACCGTGTTTTTATCATTCACTTCGTTAAATATGTATGTATGTATGCATGTATCTCTCTCTCTCTCTCTCTCTCTCTCTCTCTCTCTCTCTCTCTCTCTCTCTCTCTCTCTCTCTCTCTCTCTCTCTCTCTCTCTCTCTCTCTCTCTCTCTCTCTCTCTCTCTCTCTCCTCTCTCTCTCAAATGATTAGTTTTCGAAATTGTTAACTCAAACAACGTCAGACGCATTCTTCCAGTTTTCTGGATTAACTAATTTTGTAGTTTATCATGAAACATCTAGTTTGGATCTGTTTGACCAGAACAAATATCGACATATAGCAGAGCGTCACCATAATGTGTTCATAAACCAAAAAAACATTGACCAGGCCATCCGTAAAAATTGTTTGCCTTATTACAACCCGACGCATTTTAATATTGATTTCGCTTGATTAAGCATTACTGAATACTTTAGTTAGTTTATTCAGTACTCGAGTTAACAAAAATTATTAGGCTATTGTCAACATGGTTCATAGCGTGATGTTTTAAAGATAAATGACTTTGTGGGACCTTGAGGCGTTTCCGTAACAATGCCATTCTTACGACCCCCACCAAATTATATATCCAAAACATAGCCTTAATAATGTGATTATTGTATTTTCATACACTGGTTCCGGTATTTACGCCATTGTCAACAGTGTATTGTGAATTCATAAACATAGAGGTCTTTCATCTATTTTCTTTACGGCCATAAATTTTTCCAGTTCCTGGAAACCGATAAACAAGAAATCAGAGGAAACAAAACAAACAGCTATGAGAACCTTACCAACGTTAACTGTTTCTTCACACTACGTCATTCCAGAAAAGACATAGTATCCATTTATTTTCTTAATAAATCATCACTTTCGTCAATATATGAGGCATTAATTCATTGGCATAGCCAGGGTTTATACTGGAGGGCACCCAGGTTATGGAAGGGTAGAACCACACTGTGTATCATGTTATTGGCTGACAGGAATTATACAGGGTGGTTGAAAACAATGAGACAATGTTGGTGTGTTATGGTCCCATACCCCCCTCCCCCCCCCCCCCAATAACACCACTTTGTGAGTCGTGTTATTGGGTGGCATTGAAATATAAAGGGTGGTTGAAAACAATGAGACAATGTTGGCGTGTTATGGTCCCATACCCCCTCCCCCCCCCCCCCCCAATAACACCACTCTGTGAGTCGTTTGTTTGTTTTTAAAGGTTTAACGTACATATATGCCACGAAAGCTTCATGCACGCCTGTCATGGGCTTAATCTCTGACTTCGCCAGTGACTAAGTCTAGGACAAGGGGGGGGGGGGAGTTTGAGGTGGGCGGAATTTGGAATACAAGTATTTAGTAGGGTCCAGCGACTGCGCGGACCGACTAGTAGACACCGAAAATGGGCCGTGTTCTGACTGGCTGAATTTCGATTCCTTCGGGTCTAACTAGAAAAACCTATGTCTACGGAGAATAACTGCACCTAACATCATGTCCGGACTAAGAGTTTAAACCCAAAAATAAGTTTGACTGCTCGGTCGAAAAGGTTTTAAGGTGATTTGAGCAATTGAATGGGCGCCAAAGTAAAATGCGTTGGACTATTTATAAAAAAAAATAAACATAAGAATTTGGAAGCTCGATCGAAAAATGTTTAAAGTCCAACTAAGCCCAAAAAGGAGGTTACCTGTCCTAGTTAAGGTTGGCGTCTACGGGGAGGAGATGATGTAACTCCGGTCGAAGTGGGGCACCAACTTCCTGAAGTCGTGCGCCCATAGGCATTGGGCCAGTGGCAGGTACTGGGCGCCGGCGATGATCTTGATGATCCTGTGGACGGTGTGGTTGTCCATCTCTTTGTAGAGGATCCCCTGTCTGTACAAGCCATCCCGGCGCGAGGTGATGACAAGGACCTGTCCGATTCCCCGTAGATCCCCAGGATGGATGGCGTGTAGGTTGAGAGAGCATGAATCCACGTCTAATCTCATTGCTAGTTTACTTGAGAGTGTGTGAGTCGTGTTACTGGGTGGCATTGAAATATAAAGGGTGGTTGAAAACAATGAGACAATGTTGGTGTGTTATGGTCCCATACCCCCCTCCCCCCCCCCCCCCAATAACACCACTCTGTGAGTCGTGTTATTGGGTGGCATTGAAATATAAAGGGTGGTTGAAAACAATGAGACAATGTTGGTGTGTTATGGTCCCATACCCCCCCCCCCCCCCCCAATAACACCACTCTGTGAGTCGTGTTATTGGGTGGCATTGAAATATAAAGGGTGGTTGAAAACAATGAGACAATGTTGGTGTGTTATGGTCCCATACCCCCGTCCTCCCCCCCCCCCCCCAATAACACCACTCTGTGAGTCGTGTTATTGGGTGGCATTGAAATATAAAGGGTGGTTGAAAACAATGAGACAATGTTGGTGTGTCATGACCCAATATCATCACCCCCCCCACACACACACACACACACACACACACTCCCCGTCTACGTCTGTGCACTGATCCGTTCATTTTCTGCAGTGAATTATGTTATATCTTGAACACTTGACCGTGTAATTAAATTTTATAAACGAAAAATAATAAAGTGAAAAAGCTCATTCATTTTCTTTGTAATTTCATAGATCAAATTTATTAGTTAAAATATGCACTACAGAAATGTTCATAGCATTAAATAAAAAATAGGCGAAAATGTGGCTATTTGTGTTTAACTAAAATTATATTTGATGAAACAGTATTATATGCTTGTTATATGTTTCTTCCTGTACATACAGTTATTTTCCAACGTGTTGCTGAGGACTTTCAATTAAAGCTGATTCGGGAAGCTAAATCTGCGATCTCCTGTTTACCAAATTTTGCAATTTTGAGTACATTTTCATCATTTAAGAATTTAGAATAGGTCATTCTCAATTGCATTCTTTCCTAATTAATAACTAAAATACTATAAAGGTTTCTGAAAAAGAATCCATCGATGTGGAAATGTGTTTAAATACGATTACCTAGCTAACTTTTGAATTTCGTATAAAGCAACCGGCACACCATTGTCATAATGCCATGGCAACTTCTGACTTCTAACACGGGGATCCGAATACAAAAACATAGGAAATAACACCGGAAGTTACTTATGATGTCAAACGGGTGCAATGGACATATCGTTGGAAAATTGCCAAAATGAAAACAAATAACACAGTAATTAATAAGTATCCATCCCAAGGCTGAATTATGATGAAACACACTATTGGGCGTTTTACGACAAAATCACCGATTGTTATCGTACAATAATATCATGACTCGGTGTAAGTGATATGGGATGCGATTCTGTTGCAGATAACTACAATCGACAATTAGTTTTGAGATATTAATGTCGAATGTGTTCTATGGAAGCGAAAAGGATGGAAGCGAAAAGGACACATGGCCAGCCCGTACAGTGGGTGCAATGATATCATTTAGTCTAGGTTTCCACAATCAAAGTTCATTCTAGCATAAATTGGATTTCTAGTATAAATGTTTAACTCCTTTTAACCTACTAGCGCTTTTATTTGTATTTTGTTAAATCACCGTTTCGAAGTTGCGACCATGGTTCTTCAATATTGGAAGTGGTACGTGCCTTTTAGAACTTAGAACTGAAAAAAAGCCAGCAAATAAAAAGATGAATAACTGACATTCTTCTTTTGACTACTAGCTCAATTAAATTTCATTTTTTTTATAATATACATACACTGATGGAATCAAGTCAGAGAACACATGCGATTGTAAACCAGATTGAATTCATTACTAGCATAATAGTGTCGGTATTTCAGACACAGTTGTAATGTGGGATTGAATGCTAGTTAGTTATGTAGAATTGACTCCCAGTAACACCAGGTACGGCGGAGTAGGGGGTGGTTTGGGGCTCTAGCCCCCACCTCCAATAATTCGTAATAAAAAATATCATTGGTAGTAAATCTTAAGGCAGAGATGAATTTTACTTGCAGAATGCAGGTAATTGCATTTCAAGACATTAGTTTTCAACATTTTACAGGGGAGCACACCCACTAACCCTCTTACAAACTTTGCTTTACGCCCTCGATCTCAGTCAGCAATGTCTACTTGCTTCCGCCATGCCTGCAACTGTCAAATTCTAACACTATGCATTGAGGCTTTTTGTTGCGAGCACTCTCTGCTCTGATTATTTTTGTGAACTCTAATTTCTTTCAATCAGTATATATTCCAACGATTTAGTTTTATTTCATGAGGACTGTGGTCATAAAACAGCCATACGATATGTCATTACACTTAGTCACGAATGATATGTGATACATGTCTAGGTTGAGGGACAGGAATTGAGATAATATTAATGTCCTATGTTTATAGATTACTAAACAGAATAAATTAGTCCGAATAACGTGTGATCGCGTGGTCTCGAATAACAACGCATGTATGTATTAGTGAATCCCATTATAACTGTCTCATTTCCATTCAGCGGAAGATTTTTTTATGTTGTTGTTTTTGTTATAGCTTTAGATTTTTCAAATCAGATTTTGGAGAGCCAGTCCACGTACAGACAACGTATTAAGGATATATTATCCTACAGTGGCAATCCTTCTATAGATGAACCACATGATTGGCTTTTGTCTTTCAGACTGGATATTACACGAATATTATCTCAGTACCGGCGTCGCATGACCACGGTAAACAAAAACTCATTAAGTTATACTTGGAGGAGAACTGTTATTTATATGCGTGGAATCGGCCTCGGACCGTATTGTGTTATGTAAGCGATACAGTCTCCCATTAGTCAATGTTTTTCGTCGTTTGAACTTTGGTCCGCACTCCAGCGCTGAACGTGAAGCGAGTGTCAAGAAGTCAGGGCGGATGTTAATGCGGGCCCAGTTTTACTACGGTATCCCATTAGCTGACACATATCAAACCGGAAGTCTCCGGAGGACGGTATAATCTCTTACAACGATTGGGTGTGGAGACGTGTGCTGTTCATGCACATAGTCAAACTGGAAGAAACTTCTACCGTGTTACCATGGTAACTAGTTTATACCTTGGGGAAAATAGTACTATGAAACATTTAATGAACTCTTATAGGCGATACTGTTGTGTATTCCATGTGTGTATACATGTTTATTTAATACCATGTAAGCTTGGTGTGTACTAAATATCAAAGTTCTGTAATGAGTAACGGGCGTGTCCGTGACAGATTGGATGTTGTTATGCAGAACGAACGTGCACAAATAAACTGATTTAAAAAACGAACGAAACGTGCCCTAAAAGATGTACACAGAACCAATTGAACCTATTACATAAACAAAGGAGATATACATACACACACACACACACACGCACATACGCACACCGAAACACATACATACACACACATACAGACACACTCAGACACATGCATATACACACACGCACACGCACACCGAGACATACATACACACACACACGCACGCACACGCACACCGAGACACATACATACACACACACGCACAGATACATGAATATACACACACGCACACACTCATACGTACAAACACTCGCACGCACGTACACGTACACTGACACACACACACTCGCACGCACGCACGCACCGAAGTTAAACAAACAAAAAAGGAAATACACATACAGTTACAAGATTGTTATTGTTTGTTTGTTTGATTTTTTAGTTAACGACTGACTGTTGATTAGGTATGTGACAGGGCACGGTAAAGGTGATTGACTGACTGTTTACCTGTTTTTCGTTTCTTTGTTTGTCTGATTTTTTAGTTGACGGCTGACTGCTGATTAGGTATGTGACAGGGCACGGTAAAGGTGATTGACTAACGGTGTACTTGTTTTTCGTTTATTTCTCTGATTTTTTACTTGACGGCTGACTGTTGATTAGGTATGTAACAGGGAACGGTAATGGTGACTGACTACCGATGTACCTTTTTTCGTTTTTCTGATTTTTCAGTTGACGGCTGACTGTTGATTAGGTAAGTAGCCGGACATGCTAATGCTAATTGCCATGTGACTATACCGCATCACGTCGCTTATTATGTTCCAGAGGCTAAAAATCAATCTGCTGTTAATGATGGACGTCCACATGTTAGTAATTGCCAGGTGAACCGTGCAGGTGAATTATACAGGTAAAATATGCACGTGAATTATACAGGTAAAATATGCAGGTGAATTAGACATGTACATGAACACGAAGACGCGAGGACACTAATAAGATGTAATAACATGGATATGGAAATGAGTCGAAGACACGAGGACATTATTAAGATGTAGTAACATGGATATGGAAAACACTAAAATACAACAACATTATTATGATGTAGTAAAATGGATATGGATAAGACTCGAAGATACGAGGACAACATTAATAAGATGTAGTAAAATGGATATGGAAAAAACACGAAAATACGAGGACAACATTATTAAGATGTAGTAAAATGGATATGGAAAAAACACGAAGATACGAGGACAACATTATTATGATGTAGTAAAATGGATATGGAAAAGACTCGAAGATACGAGAACAATGTTATTAAGATGTAATAACATGGATGTGGAAAACACCCGAAGAGGACACAGCATTATTAAGATGTAATAAAATGGATATAGAAAAACAGCTCGAATATACGCTGGTAACATTAACTAGTTTCTGTTATTACAGGTTTTTTTACCATTGAATAAATAAATAAATAAATAAATAAATAAATAAACAAACACACGCACACAAACAGACAAACAAACAAACAAACAAACAAACTACTTTTAACTTCATGCTTACATTATCAGTTTTGACAAAACCAGTGTGATGTTCGTAGTAGAACCAAAAGCACATTATGGAAACCATGTAATAACACGTAATACAATAGGATAATGTGTAACCAATCCTTTTTTTTTTATATATACACTACTTGCAATACAATATATTTCAGTCGTGTTCATTCTGTTCCAAATGTGGAATGTCTACATGAAATAAATGATCTTGCAACTCGCTGTCATGTGATTACATCTGTGCTTTGACATTACATCTTTGTTAACAATGTTTCAAACAGTGAACTAAAAGCACTCAATACGTTCCTTTCAATAGAACTGTGCCACACATGCAGACACGGGGGCAGGCAACATGGCACACGATCGAGTTATACTTAAAAAATAAAATTATTTTCTGTGTGGCGGTTACTGAAAAAAAAAGATAATGTCTGTAAAAGCTATTACAAGGTTATTCATTACATTAAAGCGTGGATTCCATTAAGAACATGGATGGACGGGTTATTTCAGAAACCAGATATCAACGGTCACTGTTTTGGCTTTGTGGATACAGCAAGTGAACCAACAGACTAAACGAGATGTTGACGACTCGCCCAGAGTATTCGCGAGGCTATATATCGCCACCAACCTCCTGAAACCTTAATGGAATCTCTGCTAATTGCTCATAAAATACATATAGAACTGGGTATCCATAACAACGCTTCGCCGTATTTTAGTTTAAATATGTTTGTAAGTAGGCGTCGTATTAAGAAGGCACGGACACCGTAGAAATATATATGTAGATAACTAGTTAGATTTTAGCGCAGTAATCGCTTTGATGTAGTTATATTCAAAGGAAACATTGATATCAAACAGTCATAATTGTGCCATAACTACAGAGATAATATCAATAAAACAGGTTTAGTCCAATACCAACTGATAGTTAGTACATTTTAAGATCATCTGAAAACTATTTCTTTTGCTGGGATTCTTTACTGGTAGCTGCTCGGGCCGATTCCATGAATCAAACCTCGGACGCACGGCATTCGCCGATATGTTGGGATCTCAGTTGATATATACACTTACCGAAAAGGTGCCTGGGATATCGAGGCAAACTTTTGAAATATCCAGTTATCAATGCAGACATTACCTTCATATAATTATAAAAATATCTGTATTTGTTATTAGAAAAATAAAGGTTATCAAGTAAAGAATATTTGCTATTACGTAACTTTTTATTTGACATTAAAGAATGCAGACGTCGGACGTGGAACCCTTTTTGGCACTCCTAGTTACACTACACATATTATTCCGCTTCAAACATCTGAGGTTAGATACTGTAGAATTCGAGTTTGGTTGTAGTGTGATATATTTATATTTCGCCAAATTGTCTACTAAACTTAAAAAAATAGCAGAAAGCCAGTTATTTTCTAACAAAATATCATTAATTTCATGAAATTATTTCGCCAAATTAAAATGAAATTGGCCAATTGTTTTTGAAATCCGAGAATTGTACTATAAAAGAAACTTTTAAAAACTTCCACTTACCTATTGTGGAGACGACTGTACCAACAAAATAAAAAGATCCAGAAAAGTCCCATCTTGGTCGCCTGTTTCCCACAATGCCAGCAGTTTCGGCAATACCGTGAAGTCGTAAGAGACTCTGTAAATCCGTGGCGTTGACGCTGGGGTAGAGGGCGAGGAAGGCGTCGACCGCCGCCTGGTAGTCCCGCCTGTCGCTCACCTCCTTGTCAGCCTCCAGCAACATGAACACCCCAGCACCCGCCAGCATGTACGCCACCATCACGAAAAACAGCAGCACGAAGCGCGCGTTATCCTCCCGCAGGTGGAGGGTCGCACAACACCCCTTTCTCTTAGAACGTGGCATACCGCTCAGCTCTTTGCCCCCCTCCCTCACGTTCCCGCTAATAACGCTGATCTTTTGGCGAGTAATATTGGCTTTTTTTTCGGTTGGGTTAGGCGTAAGTTGTTTTAGATTTGGTGGGGGTTTTTTTCTCTCTCTCTCTCTCTTCTACACTATTGATTGGTGCGTAGTTAGCCTAGTTCATGACGGTAATCACCGTCCCGAATAATCATAGTTAGGCAGATCTCCACCCAACCTTGTAGTCGTTCAACCGCAATGCTAGATCTGACGAAACGATGTTATTGTTTTCAGAATTCAACATTGAGGAGAGAAGACACGTAGAACCAATATATTCAGATACATGAAGACTGTTAACAATTTTGTAACGCAAGTTTGTAGGTTCTATTTTCAACGACTTGACTGTGGCTGATTTATACATTTAGACTTCGTGCTGATGTATTTTTCAATATTCAGTTCGTGCTGATGTATTAGGCCTTTAAGTTTTAAAGTTGTTTTGTGTTCAACGTATGATCACAAAACTGCACCATAATATTTCAAACACATTAAACCTGCTGCACAGATTTGAATTCAAACAAATTATAATTAATATTTTTTGGAATCACAAATCTTATAATCCATTTAAACCAATCCCTGTAATAGAAATGGAAATATCGTATGGAATATAAACTGACATTTGTATTTTCCCATCCTCATTTGGTATCCGAGGATAATATGACGGCATGACAACTTGTCCCTAGCAACGCAGTAAACATGTTGCTTCTTTATTAAACATTATCCGACTCTGTACAAGTCAGTATTGATAAAACACCGGAGAATCATTTTTTTTATCAACTAGTGAATATCCGCGTGAACAGAAAAAATGTCTTGTCAATAATGATCCAACAGTAGCTCGCATGAACAGCAATTCGTCCAGTATTAACGCATACGAACGTTAATATATTCTAACCAGTCGATAGCCAAACAAAGAGCACTGATGTTTTGTTGGAAGATATGCCTACATTCAGACCACCTTTGAAACGGTCACCAGCATCCTCACGTGCGTAGGTTAATTTATTTATATAACGTGATCAGCAGATACGCCAAATAAAGAATACAGCTGCTTTGATGACTATTATTCTGAATTTTACATTTTGTCTTCTTCACAACTCTAATATAAATAATCAACTAATAAACTTAAGTAAGTCTCCCTTTTTTAATCCAGGAAGATGTTTCTGATGGTAGCGTCCACGCCTAGTTACTTCTAATCTAGATGCACGTACGCTCGATATCCTTAGTCTTCTAAAGTAAAAAATCAGAACTTGTGTTGTCTTTGAAAGAATACTTTTTAGAAGCCATTCTCGCTTGCAGCCAATATGAACGCTGTCACTGAGATTGGCTTTCCGCCTAAACACTAACCATATAGTTGATATTCTGTCGCGGCTGGATACCATGAAAATCAATGAAAGGCAGTACTCATTCGGTTTGGATTGCCTGTCTAAAACTGTGAGAGTGGTCGGCCCTTGTTTTATTAGCGACACAAGGGACAGTATTGTTGACGTTTCCGTCGTGCACTCAAGGTCGATACTAGTCTTGATAGTAGAGATGGTGTCGTGACACTGACAAAGTGTGTCTTAGCAACAGGTTCTCGAACTGAAATAAAACCACCGTAGAAAGTTAATCTTGGAAATTAAAATATTGGATAATACTAGGATATGTATGTTGTTCTATTCCAAACACATGGTTTAAATGAAAAGTTTAGAACTATCTTCAAACAATATTCGTCAAAGATAAATGAAAATGGATTGTGTACTGGTCAATAGAAAAAAAGCCCAACATTAATCAGACAAATAGTTTGGACATTGGTCAGTGGAAGTAAACAACTGTGATAAGGATATTGAGCAATGTTATAGGTTTGCTGGACACCGATGTCGAAATTAGCCATTGATTGTTAGTATGTTACCCCATAGTATAGTCGAAGCGGGGAAAAATATCTTTCATATTTTCTCTGGAACTTTTCTATCTATCTATCTATCTATCTTTATCGATCTATCTATTTATCTCTTTATTTATTTTGCCATCTCATATTCTTTCTCGAAACGGGTGCATGTCTTTTCTAAGGAAGTGATGGGAGAATGGGATGTTTGTTAGAACTTTCTCATCGAAACGCCCTTGATATGTGGCCGACTGTATTCAATGATTGCATGTAAATAATCGAAGGTATTATATGTGGCGGTTACAGATTTCTCCTTTAATGCAATATGTTTCACACCTAATAATTACAAAGTAAATAAAGTACTAACTAGTGCGTTGACTCGTGACAGAGAGTAATGAGTTGGCGTAAGAGAGGAAACCCGCTGCCACATCAGAGGATACTATTTTTGATTAAGAGCAAAGAGTCTTTTATATTCATTTACCACATTCCGACCAGCATATATAGGAGTACTAGGGGTACGCAAAACCTCTCCCCTTAAATTCTCCGAACAAAATTATTTATTGCTAGCGAAGGACATGTAATATCTTAGTCGGTTTCATTGGGAAATTTCCGTATTACAATATGTGTTAATGCACTTTTGAATACTGTAGATGCTTTTTTAAACATTGGATCCTTTCTTTAGAAATAGTTTGCATTTGCACCTGATATACCATATCGTATAATACATCAACAGATGAACACTGGAACATGAAAGTAGCCAACAAATAGGTCTAGTGAGTGGAATCAATCCGACGACTCATGGCATGTCAGGCAGACACTATGGTGAAGCACATGCAGCTCCGGGTTGGTCTTTCACCCATCGATGATAGAACGGACGTAGTAGAATTACGTAAGACCTTCAGTGGAAGCACATTAACGGAGCGCAGTTTGTGATCTCGTTAACATTACACCATTGGATGGACACAGTATGCTCATTAACGCATTTACCGTTTGTTGACCATCTTGGCAACCAAACAAAACCTCCTGTGTTGCAATACCGTGGCAGTCACTAGTCTGTGGCTGTAACTTCATAACATGTTTATTGTGTAAGCCATACCGTTCTATAGCCATGGCCAAGCTCTCCCACACTGAAACACGGGTTAAAGATACATCTAGGCGCGTGCCTTTCAAGTGTTTTGTAATGACGGCATGAAAACAATTTCTTTAGCCTACGGACTATTAATGAAATTAATGAAATATTAAATCACAACTGGTCAAAACCGTGGCACGTGTATATAAAAGATCCCTTGCTGCATTAGGAAAAATGTAGCGGGTTTCCTCTGATGACTACGAGTCAGAAATTACTAAATGTTTGACATCCAATAACCGATGATTAATTAATCAATATGTTCTAGTGGTGTCGATAAACAAAACAAACTATGATAGTCTTGAGTCTAGACTTTAAACGTTCTGTAAGTACATGACCTAGTCTGCTGCAATTATTAGAAAATAGGAATAACTGGGAACCATCTAAATTTATGACGTCTAAATAATGAATAGTAATATAATAATAGCCTTTGAAAGATGCGTCAAAATTATTACCCTTTTCCATTTTTATAATTAGGACAAAATTGCCCCCAACAATTAAACACCTTCCGCCCTGGACTTAGCCACTGTCCAGGCCAGAGACTGGACCTAGCGTGGATATTTCTAAACCTTAGTGGACATGGGTATGATTAAAGTGTTTCGACTTCGAATTTTTGCTTTTGTTGTTGAAACTTAGTTTTTTGGTTTACATTTTTTTTTTCTGTACAGCTAGTGTGTTCTTGTTTGTCCCAGTGTCTACAAAACCCAAAGCAATCTCTTGATGTGACCGGTCTGTGAGACACAATTTTTATGATAGTGTTTGTTTAAATACCGTTTGAAAATACATTAATGAATTGCCAGTTGAAAACATTCGTAATGATCACGAGTATAAGTATTTACTTCAAAAGTTTGTTGAGTGACTGGTGGATTTGAAAGCTGGTTTAAGGTAGCACCAAACCAAATAGCTTCCGGCTGGGTCAAAGTTCGAAGCGCACCGAACTTTTGATAGAGAAGTTAACACCACAAATCCTGTGATTGGTTATAAATGTGAGTGAGTTGGTTGTAAAAACATCTGGTTATACCGACAATGAGCCACGAAAGGTACCATTTGAGGTAGGGGTTGTAGTACTGATACTTATGGGTCATAGATTGGTTGATATATTTCATATAGTGTTTCTAAACACAAACGTTAACATGGTCGCCGATGGAATTGTATTTGGTATAGTCTTACCTATAGCACATATTCAGTGCATAATAAAAAGGGTTATGATTTTTGTCATTTAATTAAATTAAACTATACTATTTGATTACTTAGTTGTCACTCAGCCAGGCAAGTTCACAATGACCTTGACCTTGATAATAAGTACTCTGAATAGGAGTTTGAATAAAAGTTAGCACTGAGGAAAAGTTGGTTTTGGCCTATAATTCATACTATAAAGATTTGAATATTTTTATTTACATGGTCCTTGGTTTTATGTAAAAACAAAAATAATAATTTGAAGAAAAACTTTACCAAAGCCATAATTAAATGTTTAGTCACTATTGTGCCATCTGTTGTCATTTATACATAACAATAAGCTTGTTAAACATATCTTTCGGTCTCCAGATCAAATCCTTTTTTTTTTAAATAATCACTTAGTTTGCTCCCATGAAGTGCAGTTTAAGTGTATACTAGATTTAGAACCAATTTGTCCAGATTTGATTATCTACCTTGGTGTAAGTTGATAATTTCTTTTATTGTTAAAGCTGTATTATCCAATGTTAATAGCTAAATAATATGCTGGATTACAGATTGTAGGAATACATCCAATATACATATTGTATTGATCTGGATTAGAAAATAATGCATTAAAATAGATGTTCGGGTAATTATGTCATTTTAAAACAGGGTTTTATTTTTAGTAATTAATAAAAAATAAATATATGAAAGCTGCATGATAATTCCAGATATCACAAATATTTAAAACCTCCAACTACAGTAGGGTATACATAAAATATAGTCTGTAACATTGGTGGCTGTCAATGGTTTTAATGGTCCATCTTGAAAATCAGCATAGCTGATGGATTTGAAATTCCTGCACCTGGTAACTTGAAGATACCTACACTCAGCATACAGGATTTCCCTCCAACAGTGATGTGCAGGACATTAAGTCATTATTTCATACAGGTGCAGTAATGTTGATTTTTTCTTCCTCAGACATTGTATTTTTTAAAGGAAGGGACAATTAAGGCATTTGGCCTGGTATGCATATTCAACGATATATAATGCACATTATTGCTTAATATCAACAAGTATAATCGTATAGTTAATTAATAAAACGGTTAAATGTGACGGCTATTATATATAACGGGCGCAGCCATTTTGTACCACCTCAGTGAGTACCCCCTCTGGCGAGCTGGTGCTTATGTAATACTTAACGCGTAACGTCAGGAATGAGCCTTAGAACTAGAGAAACACAATCTACCTGGTTTTTGCGGGATGATAAATAGTCATACATTGCAATGTTCTGTAATAATACACATCCCAGTAAGCCAGCAATAAGTATATCCAGCACTATATATATTATTTTTCAATACAAAATAAAATACCATTGTCAAAGTGGCTACACAACAAGTCGAAATAATTAACAATGTTTTGTCCATGCATTAACCTACGTACTGAAATGATACACGGAATGTTTTCTTAGTTAATTGGTCTATGCTGTTAGTTGCTTCTACTTGTGATTCCTGATTGGCAGGTGTGTATTTGATTGGTAACCAGACGAGCCAATTAATTGACGCTGTCTAGACACAAAAATACATACCGGTATTGTGGAATATTACCTGTCGCCCCTAAAATGGTAATGGACATGGTTTATTACTGAAAATAGTTCTGTAAAACTATTGATTAAGTAGACTTTTCCATCTAAAACCACAGAACTGACCAATTACGTAGTCCCAAAGAAAAGAAAATTATCACTTAGGTATCGTGGGTTGTCGATTTTGCTCCAACGTAGCATATCAATAGGCCCAATAGTGTACATTTTTCCTTTGGATTATTTAATAGAGAAAAATACTATAACCCCATTTTGTTCCGTTAATGCAACTTGAAATATATTTAGTTAAATAGTTTATTATATTATTACGTCATTTATGCTGTTTTACAAGTCAGGTTGATCAAAGAGAAGCACCTTGTCGAAAATTACTGCTTTTGTTTGCACTGTACATACAGGAGATGGTCAGGAGCTGACGTCACTTCGCCCCAAGCTATCCCACCGGACGTCACAAAAACGAAACAAAATGCCTGCCCCCTTTTAGCAGGAATAATCATTGTGTTTTTTTATTAACTCTAAAATTACGCGTTTTTCATTTGCTAAAGTGTCAGTATGTGTTGGTGGTCCGGGTATGCATCTTTCCAACACATAAGGCTCTTGTTTGAGTTGACCCTACCTTTAATACTGATATTTCTTTGATATGTCCGTTAAGGTCTTCATAATCTAGGGGTGAGTCAAGTACATGTGTTTCAATGGAATCTATTTAAGGAGATGAGGTACTCTGAAAATCCATGTTGTCTCTAAATATATAGCTGAGCACACACCCGCGCGCGCGCACACACACACACACAGACACAAACACATACACACAGACACACATACACACACACAGACACACACACACACACACACACACATCTGACAGGGTTTTGTTTTCAAATATGACATATTGTATTTGTACAAAACTGTACACAATATATGTGCATTGTGAGGTGTACATTATATTAGGTTGCACTGTAGAAACAACAGTTTCAGTGAGGTTGTCATATACTGGTTGTCATAAAAACACATGATTCGCCCCTTTTGAAAAATGTATGTTACACTGGTCAACAGCCAAAATGCTTCAGAAGCAAATGTAGTATAATTTTACTAATTCGGCACCACTGATAATGAGGATTATGTCTAAAATTGATTATTAGCTCTACTTTTATAGATACAGTGCTGTGTCAGTACGAGTACAAACACGCACATTCAGGCACATCGTAAACCACACTCACGCTCCCTCAGTATTGTTGCAGCTGTCGAACGAGGTGGTTGTGTTGTTTAAAGCTCTTTATGATTAGAGGTAAGATAAAAGTACATTAATTTATATGGATTTACATTTTATCTACTGAAAGAAACTTATGAAAACATAAAGCAGTTGTTGAAGTGCATAAACTATGACCAACATCAGTGGCAGGTCTGTGGTGATTTAAAGGTTGTTGCTCTTCTGATGGGTTTGCAGGGAGGATATACAAAATTCTGCTGCTTTCTATGTGAATGGGACAGCCGCGCAAGGAATTTCCACTACGATAAGAAAGATTGGCCACTCCGTCCATCATTGGAGCCTGGGAAGAAAAACGTTCAGCATCCACCACTTGTTGAATCAAGCAAGATATTGTTACCACCCTTACATATAAAACTGGGCCTCATGAAGAATTTTGTCAAAGCCATGGACAAAACAGATAATACTTTCAGGTACCTCACTTCTAAATTTCCCAGATTAAGTGATGCCAAGATAAAGGAGGGTGTTTTTATTGGTCCTCAGATTCGTGAACTTCTTAGAGATATTGAGTTTGACTCTGCACTGCGTGGCAAGGAGAAGGCTGCGTGGGAGGCATTCAAATTAGTAGCAACAAGATTTCTAGGAAACGAAAAGGCAGAGAACTACACAGAGTTGGTAGAAAACCTCCTCAAGGTATATAAATGCATGGGATGTAACATGTCACTTAAGATCCATTTTTTGGATTCGCATCTAGATTTCTTTCCATTGAACTGTGGAGCAGTAAGTGACGAGAACGGTGAGCGGTTTCACCAAGACATCTCATCCATGGAGAAACGATACCAAGGCAAATGGAGCCCAGCAATGCTAGCAGACTATTGCTGGACAGTGACACGAGATGTTCCATTTAATACCTACAAACGACAAGCCAAAAAGCGTAGGGTAGACACAGATTAAGGAGTATACTATGCAGTAATTCCTAGTAATCATTACATAAAGCCGAGCAGATGACCTAATCTGGTGAAATAACAAAAAGCATATGATAAATAGCATAATTTCTCATTCCATGACTGAAAATCTTCCATGTACACCATATAATATATGCTTTATGTGATAATAAATAATGAACACAACATACCTCGTTTATATTTGAAACAATAGCCAACTAGCAATTTTAATTGTGATATTTGAAATCAACACACCAGAATACATAAGAAATAGCTCATTTAATCTCAGAAGCAGACAACTTTTGAAAAATTGTTGACCAGTGTTATCAGTATAGGTAGCACTAAACCAAATAACTTCCGGTTGGGTCAAAGTTTGAGGTGCACCGAACGTTTGATAGACAAATTAACACCACTAGTCCTGTGTTTGGTTATAAATGTGAGTGAGTTGGTTGTAAATAAATTAGTTTCATCTGGGCTAAAAATGTATGCAATTACATTTCATCTAGTACCACTGTGTCAAGTACCCTTGTGCTTGGAACAATATGGGGTACCTGTAAAAATGTACTCAAATTTTGTGCGAAACTAGGGGTGTTGCAAAAACATCTGGTTATACCGAAAATGAGCCATGAAAGGTACCATTTTCTGCAGTTAATACTTTGAAATAGGGGTTGTAGTACTGATATGTATGGGTCATACTTTGGTTGATATATTGCATATAGTGTTTTTAAACACAAACGTTAAAATGGTCGCCCATGGGATTTATTTTGTATAGTCTTACCTTAAACAATATTTAGTATCGTCAACTTTGCGGTTTTGGGAATCAACCAAGAAGCGTAAGCCTACATTAACTGAAAGTCCTTAGTTTGCTGCTATGTTAACACATTCTGACCGACTGAGCATACTTAATGACTACAATTACACATTAAGGCAGGACATGTTTTGTTTAACGACGCACTCAACACATTTCATTTACGATTATATGGCGTCAGAGATATGGTTAAGGTCCACACATATTGAGAGATAAAACCCGCTGTCGCCACCTTATGGGCTATTCTTTCGATTAGCAGTAAGGAATCTTTCATATGCACCATCCCAAAGACAGGGTAGTACATACCACGGCCTTTGTTACACCAGTTGTGGAACATTGGCTGGAACGAGAATAGCCCAATGGGTCCACCGACGAACTACACATTAAATACATGTTCTTGTTGAGAGAATCAGTGTTTGTTTATTCAACGTGTTTCTGATCGCCCTAATGTTTGTAGTAGCTAAAAGTTATTTTAATGTCTTCGTACGTATGAATTATACCGGCCTCGGTGGCTGGTAGGTACAGGGTTCGCAGCCCGGTACCGGCTACAACCCATAGCGAGTTCTTAAGTGCTTAATGGGTGGGTGTAAGGCCAATACACCCTCTTCTCCCTCACTAACCAACTAACGCACTGTCCTGGACAGACAGCCCAGATAGCTGAGGTGTATGCCCAAGACAGCGTGTTTCAACCTTAATTGGATATAAGCACGAAAATAAGTTGAAATGAATAAATATACGAACTACGTAGAGGTAAAATCGACTTTCGGCTTCTAAAAACATTGAGGCGATCAGAAACGACTTGAATATACAAACACTGATTTTGTAAACAAGAAACTGTATTTCATATGTAACATTAGTAATTCAGCGGGATATGGCCCATTGGGCTATTTTTCGTTCCAGTCACTGCACAACGACTGGTATATCAAACGTCGTGGTATGTGCTATCCTGTCTGTGGGATGGTGCATATAAAATATCCCTTGCTACTAATTGAAAAAAACATGTGGCGGATGTCCTCTCTAAAACTACTAGTATATGTAAAAATTACCAAATATTTGACATCCAATAGCTGATGATTAATAAATCAATGTGACCCTTTAATAACCGCCCTTGAAATATATACAGAATGACGAATATTTTGTGATTAATTTTAAACTGTATTTTATTAGAGGTAGAAGCATCAATCTACGGTATCTACTTACATTTAACAAATACAATACTTGGAATGTGCAGTTATGTTGGAAAGTGTATATAAAAGATATTTTCTTGCTAATGAAGCCAGATATTAAATTTCTTTCTGATAAGCAAAGCGCAAAATAATAGATTAGTGTGACGTCCAGAGGTCAGGCACGCCCATTGTGTGCCCATAACAGCGTGCTTCAATGTTAGTTGCATGTAAGGAGAAAAAAACCGTGTACATATGCACTGGTTAACAAAATCTCTATATATGGTCTAAAACGTTTCAAGTTAAGAGTTTGTAAATACTAAAATCGATGAAATTATTTTTGCATTTGTGACCATATTACTTAACTAATATGCTAGTACTCCCATTAACATCACGAGTAAATTGAACCACTGAACTGCTAATTCAAACTCAGTTCTTTGCAGCGCGCATGCCAGGTGATTTTGTGCCGGAATCAGTAATCCAATATGTTTAATATAGATTAAGTCAGCATGTGATTAGTCACATTATTTTATGTTTTTATGCGTGAGCCAATCATTGTCAAACAATTTACATACGCGAATTAATCCGTTATATGTCAACTATATTAGCATGTACATGAGGTTGATAACCTCTGGTAATCATGCTGTCCACGTGTGCAAAAATGTTATATTTCACGGATTCAGGGGGTGATGGTTGGGTGGGTCGAGGGGTTCTGGACCACTCTGATCACGATAAAAAAAAAAATCATTTAATTTTAAAGTGCATTTGTCGCTAATATACAACTTCCATTTAAGTGGTTGAATATAGACAACCCTCACCATCCCCCATCCCCCATCCCTCACCCCCTTGCAAAAAATCCGCGCCAGGTCTTATATTATGAACTGATTAAAAAATAATCAATTGGAGTGTGCGTGGAAGGTGAGAGAGAGAGAGGATTATGTATGAGTGGGAGTGGAGAAGTATTTCTTTTGTTGTTTTCCATATCATATTTGAAATCGAACTGTAACATTTTCATTTGTCATTGTCCTGTGCGATCCATGTCATTGACATCGAAACGATTGGCAAATAGCGTACCACGATGCATATTGGTCATTACACCGTTCACACACCCCCCCCCCCCCCCCCCCCCCCCCCCACACACACACACATTAACTGAAATATCGCCGTGGATATATCCGGAGTGGATTTCCTGCATTAAACAAAAGCTGTTTATGTTGGGGGGTTTTCGTTATAGTGTTTCCGCGGAACAAACAGTGTGTGGATTTCTTGCACAAAAAGTGAAGTTTACATTTCTCGCATAACACATCTTGCTTTGGTTTTGTACATGGGTCATTCTACAGAAAGCGTAACTTTTCAAAATAAAAATTCAAGATAAAACAATTAAAAGATATAAATATTTAGTGTTAACTTTTGGAAACTAGATAAACAAAGAAACATAAAATTATATCTGGCCACGCAGAACTGTAATCGGCCTGCAAGTTCATTATGTCATTGGTGTTACCGAACAAGTGGAGTAGTTCAGCAGTGTGATCCAATTGGTTTATAGTGATCAAGAGCACATGGATGTGTTATTTGGGTGTCACTAATAACATATATGGAATAACTTTAGAATTAAGAACTGTGACTTAAATTATACACTGTGGCAGTTTTAATTATTTAAAAATATGGAGTCCTTCAAAATAAATTTTATCAGTCATAAAGGTAGAAGATAAAATTATGCTTTCCTAAATAAACAATTTAAATTTCTAAAATAAAGTTTCTTGAGAAATGACAGCTAAAATAGTCTTGCGTAACACCAATGACAAAACAAGTAACACCAATGACAATGTGTAACATTAATGACATTCAAAACTGTATCCTGGAAATACTATTATTCTTGAGACTACCACTACACTACTTGTTAGCAAAATTATGTAATTAATATTTCCTTAAATGTGTTTTTTCTTCTGTTTTTTCTTCTTTAGCCTACAACTATTAAAGGCCTATTAGAATAACTGTGTGTTTCTGTATTGATAAGATACGGACAGCTATGGGAGAGATTTAGCTGAGTCGGCTGAGTACGTCGCAGGATCAAACCACCTCGGTGAATCCATTCAACTGATTTTCTCGTTCCAACCAGTGCACCAAAACTGATCAAAGGCCATGGTACGTACTTTCCGGTCTGTGGGAAAGTGCATATAAAAAATTCCTTTCTGCATTAGGAGAAATGTAGCATGTTTCCTCTGATGACTATGAGTCACAATTACTAAATGTTTGACATCCAATAGCCGATGATTAATTAATCAATGTGCTCTAGTGGTGTCGTTATACAAAAACATTTAACCCAGTTAATGTTTAGTGTTGAAAGATAGAGTGAGAGGTCGCTGCAGTTGTGGCCTTGCATGTCCCAACTGAGAAGTCCACAAGACTCTGGACTCGATCTCGTACTGAGATAAAATTTGAACCCATTACATACCAGCATTAAAGCCGACGATTCGACAACAGGGTCCTAATTCACAAAACTCTCGCAACTTTACGATATCGCAGTACAATGTAAAATGACTTACAATGTGGATGCTATGTTTCTTAAAGAGACAGACCTTAGTTTTTAAACACTATGATGTATTTGTTTTACTATTAAAGACGTTTTTGATGATTTAAATTAGAAGTACTTTAATTTTATTATGTAGAATATTCATTTTCGTACATATTAAGTGGTTCTGGTCATCCAGAGTTTTGTAATATCCCGAAATGCATTTTTTATCATTCTAAAAACGCACGTTCGCCTGAGAAGTAATGGTTACTTTTAGACGGTATTTTCCAGTTTAAATATCACGGACGTTAGCTTCACTCTGTTATAACCTTATCCAAATGTGTTACAGGTTTGTAGTTTAACTAAACTTAGTGCCCATTTTCACGGGTTGAAACTAGAGTCTGCGCCTAAGAGAGCCTGAGAGAGCTTTGTGAATAAGGCTCCAGGACCACAGGGAGATTATTTATCTATTTACGACTTTTTAAAATCTGTGTTTGTGAGGTTGAGTCATAACACTCTGTCAGTGCAGTCTGCAACAGCTGGTGGCATTCGCGTTTTCATTTGCCTCATGGTTGATTTTATATGCGCAAGTAATTTCTATCTAAAAGCATATGTGCGCTTTTTGCGGAGCAACCCTCGGGTCAAACCTTGTTTACACAGTAGTACACATTATGTAGCTTAGTTAGAGTTGTTCGGTAATGGTAACATGTGGCAAGGCGGAACCGTAGGAACAATATCTGAATTCAGCGACACAATTTCTAGATGTGGAGAGCAAAAATTGTATCTGTATTTGTATGAAGTAGGACAAAAATGAGAGTACAATTTCGTTGTCAAGTGGGCGGACTGCAAGGGGAGTATGGGAATGAATGAATGAATGAATGAATGAATGTTTAACGACACCCCATCACTAAAAATACATCGGCTTTTGGGCGTCAAACCATGGTAATGCAAACAAATAAGGTGATGATCAACATCAATATAAAAATTCAAGATTTAAATAAAAACAGTGTAAAGAACTGTGCAAAAATACAAATATCACAGATAGATACTGACTTTTACTAAACAATTCAATTTGTGCTGTATTGGCCATTCTCAAAGAGAATGTTACACCCCTGCACCACGGTGAGGTCACAGCACGCGCAGGGGAGGGTAGTATCGGAAGTAAAAAACGTTTAAAAATAAACTTATTTACATAAACATAGATTTGCATATAAAAGATCCTTTTCTACTACTGGACAAATATAGTGGGTTTCCTCTCTACGACTATGTGTCAAAATTACCAAATGTTTGACATCCAATAGCCAGTGATTAATAAATCAATGTGCTCTAGTGGTATGTTAAACAAAACAAACTTTAACTTTAGTAGTTTGTAAGATATGCTGCCTTGTCTGTGCAAAACTTTATCTAAATGACACAGGGCAGTGATTGTGCTAAAGCCACGCTGGCCAATAATAATGGCGAAACTGAATGCTCTGTGATGTAGGTGCAGGTCTAGCCGTTACGATATTTTAGTGGGAAAATACATTTATTCTTTTTAAAACCTGCTGTTTTTGGATATTTAAAAAAAAAAAAAATACTGCAGCATTTTACAACGTATTGTACCCAATGGAACTAACTTTAGCTCTTTAGATGCATTTGAACTACAAATCTAACGGTGCATATGTACTCTGTTTGTGGTTGCCATGTGAACAATTCCAACGAGCCATTGTTTTCAAAAATAAATATTTGTTGTGTTTTCAACATCATATTTGCTTTGAATGTATTTTATTTATCATACTTTGCTGTGCACAAAGAAGACGAAACAGAAGGAAACCCAAACAAAGGTACACAGGTTCTAGGTAAACATTGGAGACATTTAAATAATGGATTAGATTGTTATCTTATACATTGTCACATGGAGAAAGTGGGAACCATTTCCAACATACCACAAGACATAAAATAATGTCGATACCTATGAATTGATGATTTATTTACAAGTCAAAACCTACTTTTCAATTCTCATTATTCTTAGATGCATCTTTTGCATAAAAATGGAGTTTACAAAAATCCCGTATCATATTTTTACTACCATTATTTCAATAAAAACAATGAAAACCTGGATATTTTGTTTTTAGTTATCAATATTATTAAATGAGCATTCAAAATAATTCAATGTTGGAAAGGTTTTTTTTTCCAAAATAATACTAGTTATAAAATTTAAAATTAAGAGCACATTTTAAATATAATACATATATAATTGATATAAATGTGAACATAACGGTATGTGGTGCGTGAACAATTGTCTATAAGACTAGTCTAAGCCATTTTCCACGTCGTTATTGTAATTAAAACAAAATGAAGAACCGAACACTTATGAGAAATATTATGTTATTAATACCACTTAAAGGCATCATAGATAAAATAAAATAAAAAAAGATTTTATTGCATGACAGATCATTAATCAATTGAGCTCATTGGCGTACGGTACGGTATTTTACAGTGGGGTTGGAAGGAGTATATTTTAAATATACACAATTGCCAGTCTCATACGCCATTGGAATATACTGTTCACTAAATCTAAATCTTATACAGCATGAATAACAGTTTGTGCCATTTTAATAAGGTAAACAAAGATATGTTTTAACGCCATTCAAAAATATTCACGTTAAGTTAATAAATATAGTTCTAAAGTTGCCAAACTCTTTAGGAAACTTGCATGTGTTCATCAATATGTTTTATCTTCTTTGTTTTCTGTTTAAAATGGAGACCAGCTCTGTGAGTTACATAGACAAATAACAACATAGCTGTTAATATTGGAAACACGAGTTAAACATAAGGAATGGAGAAACGTTATTGAAGGTATACATTATACCTCATGGTGCGAAATTTAAAAACAAGTTTTATCATTTAAGAATGTTGGGCTATTTTGGGTAGAAAACAAATACTGATAAACCATTATATATATACTCTTCAAAAGAAGAAACGCAAAACCACATTGTCGTAACATTTGGAGAATTGATTTAATTATTGAATGGTGAGTCCGATAATTACCAAATGTTGCAGGATTGTTCACAATTCACTCTAGTCCATTGTGAGTAAGTGATAGGACACACCACCAAGGTCAAGGTCATCTGGAGTCAATACCGGGTGTGGCCTCCGCGTGTGTTGACAACTGCCTGGCACCGCCTGCCCATTGAAGCAACCAGAGTACGGATGACGTCCCCGGGGATGGTGGCCCACTCGGCCTGCAAGGCTGCTGCCAGCTCGGGCAGGGTCTGGGACTGTGGTTGTCGCTGTCGGAGGCGTCGGGCCAACTCGTCCCATAGATGCTCAATTGGGTTCAAATCCGGTGATTTCGATGGCCAAGGAAGGACATTAATGTTGTTGTTCTGTAGGAAAGCCGTTGTGAGACGTGCTGTGTGAGGCCTGGCGTTGTCATGTTGGAACACTGCGTTGGCGTTGGCCATAACTGGAACGATGTGTGGCCGGAGGATCTGGTCAATGTAGCCCTGTGCATTCAGGTTGCCCTGCACGTGGACCAGGTCAGTTCTGCCAGTGTGTGAGATGGCTGCCCACACCATGACACTACCCCCGCCGAATCTGTCCACTTCCTGCACGCAGTTTGCCGCATAACGTTCACCACGACGCCTATACACGCGACATCTTCCATCATGACGTCGGAGCAGAAATCGGGACTCGTCACTGAACCACACCTGTCTCCATCGCAGTTGAGGCCATTGTCGATGAATCTGGCACCACTGCAGTCGGAGTCGACGGTGTTGAGGTGTTAAGATGACACCTCGAACTGGACGTCTGGCACGAATTCCTACCTCACGTAGGCGGTTCCGTACAGTCTGGTCGGATATCCTGCGCAAACCTGGTATTGCTGCGGCTGTGGAGGTGGCAGTAGTCAATCGTTCCCGAAGGTGGCGTACCCGGATGTAGCGGTCCTGCCCGGGGGTAGTGACCCGTGGTCGACCGGATCTAGGGAGGTCACGTGTTGATCCATGTTGCTGGTAACGGTCCCACAGTCTGGAGATGGTGCTTGGGAACACATGGAATGCCCTGGCAACGGCCGTTCTGGATTCGCCTGCGTCTAGTCGGCCGATGGCATTGTTTCTCTGCGGTTCACTGAGACGTGGCATGTCCTGGATTGTCAACTGTCGGCCAGATACAGAGGCCAGGCAAGCGAACACCCTGCACTTTTATACTGTCGGTGTTCATGTTGCACGTGCAGACAACGCACGTGCAGTGGTGACATGGTTTGCACGTGGCTGCGTTTTTGCGAATATTCACATTTTGGAACTTTATTGTACAGTAGCTGCGTTTTATCGAATGTAACCGTGGGAATGTGTTTGGGACATGCAATGACCTTATATTCACAAAGCATGAACCGGTAGAAAACATAAAATCGGAGTTATAACCCATTTGTACCCTTTTGCGTTTCTTTTTTTGAAGAGTATATATATATATATCCTTTTACAATTTCGTTTATTCGATTAATTTATTTTGTATGAAATATTTCACATTTTGTGGAACATAATTGCAGTGTGGATATTGTAATATTGTATTATTTCTAATTATGAGGCGGTCTTGAAATTAAATAACTTGAGTCGAACACTTTGGATATAAACTAATGCTAGGCTCAGACTATCAACTGCGAGAAGAAAGTTGGCCAATTGTCCTCTGTCACGACTTCTACGACTAACCAGTTGCTAGTTGTTAATCTGAGCGCACCCGTCGTAAGTCGGGCGTTAAGGAAAATTACAACGCAACCGTCGAGTTGGTCGATTTTCTGCTGGCAGTTGGTAGTCTGAGACTAGCATAATATGCAATACTATGTTTTTAGTCAACATACATCAATGGCTCTCACCTACGCACACACACATAATGTTTGAAAACAATACACTAATGTTTCTTGTTTAAGACGCACTGTGGTGTGGAAATGTTAGGCGGTTTAGTTACAGCAATAATCGATTTTCTTTTCATATTTACTTTTCTTCATATTTTTCTGACATTTGTAAAGTCCACATAACACTGACTAACACGTTATGAAAAGCAAACTCCTGACATGTTTGAGGGATATATTGATTTAGTGTATCAGTTATCCCACATTTTCTACCACACGCCTTAAAGAGTATATACCACCAAATCCATTCCCATAGATGACAATATAAATGTGTTGCTTTATCTGCTACAAGCAACGTTTTCATCAACATGAACTAGTACCTAATGAAAATAAATATTACAACGCCTTATCCTTACGGTAAATAGAAAACAAATATGGGTGGGAATTGTGTTGCCAGTTTCGAATATAACGGGAAACGTTGTTGGCTACCATAGTTCGGACCAGAAATTGACGTCTTAATTTTAGTGGGCCAACACACATATTCCCCACGTTTGTTAGCGAATAACATAATTATCTAAAAAAAAACCCACAAATTAACGATTACAGACACTAAATGTGTTATATATGCAATGGCCTAGGTGTTTATGACTTGATACTGAATCCAGAGACTAAATGTGATATATGCAGTGTCCTAGGTGTTTATGACTTGATACTGAATCCAGAGACTAAATGTGATATATGCAGTGGCCTAGGCTTTATGACTTGAAACTGAATCTATAAACTAAATGTGATATATGCAGTGTCCTAGGTGTTTATGACTTGAAACTGAATCTATAAACTAAATGTGATATATGCAATGCCCTAGGTGTTTATGACTTGATACTGAATCCAGAGACTAAATGTGATATATGCAGTGTCCTAGGTGTTTATGACTTGATACTGAATCTATAAACTAAGTGTGATATATGCAGTGGCCTAGGCGTGTATGACTTGACAATGAATCTATAAACTAAATGTGATATATGCAGTGTCCTAGGTGTTTATGACTTGACTGAATCCAGAGACTAAATGTGATATATGCAGTGTCCTAGGTGATTATGACTTGATACTGAATCCAGAGACTAAATGTGATATATGCAGTGGCCTAGGCGTTTATGACTTGAAACTGAATCTATAAACTAAATGTGATATATGCAGTGTCCTAGGTGTTTATGACTTGAAACTGAATCTATAAACTAAATGTGATATATGCAATGCCCTAGGTGTTTATGACTTGATACTGAATCCAGAGACTAAATGTGATATATGCAGTGTCCTAGGTGTTTATGACTTGATACTGAATCCAGATACTAAATGTGATATGTGCAGTGGCCTAGGCGTTTATGACTTGAAACTGAATCTATAAACTAAATGTGATATATGCAGTGTCCTAGATGTTTATGACTTGAAACTGAATCCAGACAATAAATGTGATATATGCAGTGTCCTAGGTGTTTATGACTTGACTGAATCCAGACAATAAATGTAATATATGCAGTGGCCTAGGTGTTTATGACTTGAAACTGAATCCAGACAATAAATGTGATATATGCAGTGTCCTAGATGTTTATGACTTGAAACTGAATCCAGACAATAAATGTGATGTATGTAGTGGCCTAGGTGTTTATGACTTGAAACTGAATCCAGACAATAAATGTGATATATGCAGTGTTCTAGGTGTTTATGACTTGAAACTGAATCCAGACAATAAATGTGGTGTATGCAGTGGCCAAAATGTTTATGACTTGAAACTGAATCCAGACAATAAATGTGATATATGCAGTGGCTTAGGTGTTTATGACTTGATACTGAATCCAGACAATAAATGTGATATATGCAGTGTTCTAGGTGTTTATGACTTGATACTGAATCCAGACAATAAATGTGATATATGCAGTGTTCTAGGTGTTTATGACTTGATACTGAATCCAAACACTGAATGTGATATGGGGACGGGACGTAGCCCAGTGGTAAAGCGCCCGCTCGATGTGCTGTCGGTCTGGGATCGATCCCCGTCGGTGGGCCCATTGGGCTATTTCTCGCTCCAGCCAGTGCACCATGATTGGTATATCAAAGGCCGTGGTATCCGTTATCCTGTCTGTGGGATGGTGCATATAAAAGATCCCTTGCTGCTAATCGAAAAAGAGTAGCCCATGAAGTGGCGACACTGCGTTTCCTTTCTCAATATCTGTGTGGTCCTTAACCATGTGTCCAACGCCATATAACCGTAAATAAAATGTGTTGAGTGCGTCGTTAAATAAAACATTTCCTTCCTTCAATGTGATATATGCAGTGGCCTAGGTGTTTATGACTTGAGACTGAACACAGAGACTAAATGTATTATATGCAGCTGTCCATGTGTTTATGACTGAATTTCCATTGCAGTGCTGGAAATGTGTGAAACGTCTGGTTTGATCGAGGACCAATACAGTTCTGTATTCGTAATTGAAATGTATTTTGTCCTTGGAGAATATGGCGTGCTTCGTGGACACACAGTTTAATCAGATGATCACGGAGTAAGTTGTCGGTAAATGAAGTCCACATTCATTCCAATTAGTATGTTAACAATGTTTTATTCAATGTTATAATTCATCGCTATAAACACTGAATAGCATTTTGAGCACAAACGTTTTCCATTAGTGTTGACAGACGAATAACTATTTGACTGAGACAGATCATACTGCTTCGATGTTTCGTCATCTGACACATAGTCGTGAAAGCCCATACTCACGTGATATTTCTCCCCGTATAAATAAATAATATATATATATATATATATATATATATATATATATATATATATATATATATATATATATATATATATATATATATATATAATTAATTAATTAAAAAACCCCCAATAAAATAAATAATAAGAAGATGAACAAGAAGAAGAAGAAAAATATAATAAAATCAGGTAACTTTGATCTACGATAAACAAATAAAAATTTCGACTTCTGGTCGTAATAAAAGAGAGAAACTAGATATCGTTGTTTTACAAATAACAACCTAAACATATTGTGACATGCAGTAAACATTAATTTATGCAATTTAACATATTCCAAACTGCAGATAGCAACATCTACAATTACAAATACTAACAAGGAATCGTCCACTCCGCGTCTCGTCAATAGATAGATTGCAGACTTTACTTTTTAGCAATTGTAGCCACGAAAGCAGAAAGAATAATATAGTATTACTTCAAATTGCAATAGAGTCGGTATCCTTTACCTTACCATCTTTTCTTTTATTACATGTCAGTATTGTCTGTTGTGGAAATAATACTACTTGACATAAAAGGAACTGATTATCAAATGGTGTATTCGTCATACTTGATTCGCTTTTAATCTGTTTACCAAGGTCTTAATTAGAATCCAGCTAAATACACTGACTTGTATCTTCTGCTATATAAGCTTGTATAAGCTGGTGAATCAGTCAATGCTATTTATTTGCATGGTTCCAGTATTATGATATATGCATGTTACTTCAGTATTTATTATTTATTGGTAAATTAATCGAAAATATTCGTAGCCATTTGGTGAAGTTTGAAAATGTGTACATATATTCGATCTTTTTGCGTGGAACAAATTATATAAAATAATTTTATTTGAAAAGTTAATTCTTGCATACCATCTTTGGCGATTATATTGTCAATATATATTCGTCAAAGTAATAATCTTAAGCCCATAAGAAGAAATATAATTTAGTCCACAAAATATGGTGGAATCTTCCACATTGAAGTTTGTTTAACGATACATGATTTATTCAAATATAGAATAAGAAAGACATATTAAATACGGCTCTTTGATATGGATATGGAACGAAATCGGCTAATACCAGAGCACAGTTCATCCGACAGAAGATGAAAAAGTAGGATTCACGGAGGAGCCTCAGGATTGTAAAACGATATCTCCCTGTTTTCTCTGGAAACTCAAAACTTGAATTTAATAACAGTAAAGGGAGATTTATCACTTGGCTTTAATGCTTTCCCAAAGTCTTCGCTTCTATTATGATCGCTATTTTGAGGCGTCATTCATCATGGTCCAGTCGTTACTATGATCGCTATTCTCAGTTTCATTATAACAAGGTTTGTTGTAAGGACAGTAATAAGAAATAAAACCTACATTTTCATTTCGTCTTGCCAAAAGGTCTGGAATAGTTTTAATATTGACACATAGAATTCACACCACTGAGACATATAAAATATACACCTAATCTTGTTCTGTGCATTTATGGAAATCTACAACTTCTTTTGATCCCAATAGATTATTTGGCAAATCGACCAGGAATAAAATAATAATACAGTGCCACCGAAAAGTGGTAAGTTTCTTCTAAAACGGATTACAGTATGAAAATAGACGCTGAAATGGTTGTATTCTTATGGGGAAATTAAATGTACATGATGATTTTTTCAGCACAACGATGATTTGCCATAGCCTAAATTGTGTTATTTTGATACAAAACGTTCTTTTGTTCACTGTGTTTCGTGTGTAAATGGATTCTGCCAATTATTTGTCAAATAGTGATGATACTAAGACTTGATGGTAGAACAAAACTCTAAACACAGTTTAATGTTTTCAAATGTGTAACATCCACATTCAGTCTCCACATACATACTGTTATAATTAATAATAACACACATAATCTCTTAGAGGAACGTGTTGTTACAGTTAGTTTTGTGTGAATTAAACATGGTAATCTAATATATATGATGATTTGTTAACCCTCGTGAGATTTCCTTTTTGTTTTTTGTCCTTGGATGTCTGTTTACCATTCATTTCCAGTCGACCGATACCCTGCGTTAAATTGGTATTACACTTCTAAAACAGTAAACAGTATCAGCGTAATGGAATAGTCTCGTTAGTCCACACACGGTCAGTTAATCATTTGCAATAACTGGCGATCCTGCGTGCTTTCACTCGCTTAGTACTTTTGTGGAAATCAGAAGGGACATGGCATTAAACATTTATTTAATTAACAGTCTGTCCGAACACTTATTGGTAACTGGAAAAGCAGCCATAACGGGAGCAACAATTAACACGTTGTTTACTTATATATCGATTTCTGTGGCCAGAGTTCGTGTAGTTTGTAGTATGGTAACAGAGCCCATGGTGTTCGCGTTGACGTGCCGTCAGGAGCCGTTTTAATAGTTGATGCGGTTGATACAAAGTTCATCCTGTGAAAACACCGGCAAGCGGCGCTTCCTCAATCCGTTACATCACACCCATTAACATGGTGGAATCGTTTAAGTTCTTTATTACAAATGAGCCTTCTCGGTGAACATGCGCATAAAAACAATGCGACAGATACCCTATAAATATATAATGAGAATGCATGTTTTCGAAATTGCTATGCCTTGTAAAGATATTTAATTTTTTCTTAAAGGGACTATCCTCAGTTTATTGCCATTTTAAATTTTTCGGCAAATAAACTATATTTTTAAATTATTAGAATTATAATTTACTTACATTGTGACCCGTTCAGCAACAAGCAACATGTCAAGAACTCCTTCGAAGACGGAACGTGCTGACTGAATACAGTAAGGGGACCTCCTTGAAGAAAAATATACGCAATTACCCATTATGGCCATGCAAACAAAGTTACATTGTGTTGCATAGAATATGAATACCAGTATGTGTATAACCAATGCATTTCTCGACATCGTAATACTTTTGTATTATGTCAAAATCGATTTTTGTCTAAAATATTATTTTATATGTATGAATTTATTATTTTTTCCAACGGCCAAACGACTATTTTTAATTAATTCGGCCAAAGGTCATTCCAAATATATTTAAAACATAAGGTAAGATAGTGTTTTAAAAACAACACAGAAAAAAGCAAGATGTGCGTTTATTTATTTATTTTGATTGTTTGGGGGGGGGGGGGGGGGGGTTGGGTGGGAGGGGGGACAAACGAAAGTTCTACGAGTACTGAAAACTCGGGATAGTCCCTTTAATAGCTGAGCCTTTAAACGATATTCGTCAAATTTAAATAACTTAATCTGAAAGACAAAAACATAATACGTGTTCAGGGCCGTCATAATACGTCACAATGCAGAATCGAATCGGCATTTGTCAAGATGGGGGGGGGCAGGGGGGGGGCAGGGGGCGGGATGTAGCTCCGTGGTAAAACACTCGCTTGTTGCGCGGTCAGTTTGAGATAGATCCCCGTCGGTGGGCCCATTGGGCTATTTCTCTTTCCAGCCAGTGCACCACGACTGGTATATCAAAGGCCGTGGTATGTGCTATCCTGACTGTGGGATAGTGCATATATAAGATATCGTGCTACTAATGAAACAATGTAGCGGAGTTCCTCTCTAAGAATATTATGTCAGAACTACCAAATGTTTGTTTGTTACTTTTGTTTAACGACACCACTAGAACACATTGATTTATTAATCATCGGCTATTGGATGTCAAACAATTGTAATTTTGACATATGGTCTTAGACAGGAAACGTGCTACATTTGTGCAGAGGCGAACCCTGGAAATGTGGAAACAGGACGTCACTAGGAAATGTTGAAACTGTTTATTACTACTGGTACACATAAAAACTAACAGGGTTATTCGAGTACCAACAAATAAGTTGTGAATTTAATGCGATATTTGCTAAAACCATTGTACATTTATGTTAATCCGCAACTAAAATACCCTGACCCCGGATGCACAAAATCCATGAAAAAAAATTGACATATGCAGGGAAAGCATGAAACAAAATCCACATAATTATGCAGGAACCGTAAACTGCATGTAACAAAAATATAAGTATCCAGTCCTGAGTAGGCAACTTCCGTCCAGTTATACACTATTCATGTTATGTAACTGAAACCTAACACGTTAAACGATCTATTTAGTTTGATTTTCAAACCATTATGTAATTAAATTCCTCACTTTACCAGACGAAGTAATGATTTTTTGTCAGTAGTTCCCACGTAGCGTCACGGCTAATTCGGCATGTCGGTTTCACATAATTAGTTTACATACAAACATCCCACATGAGTTAGGTATAGACCATATCGAGTTTCGGCGTAACAAGATCGATGGTGTAGTCGACCAAAGATTAGAGCGAGATTTTGTAACTGAACATTCTTAAAAATGGATTAAGTAAACTTAAAGGTGTATTATGAAAGTCGGAATGCTACATGTCAATGTTTATGACGTAAGTATTAAAGAGGTTCACCTAACCACATCATTACCACTGCCCATCACTTTTCTCCATTCAGTAGCAGCAGTGATGGTTTATATATATATATATATATATATATATATATATATATATATCATATAATCTCTCTCTCTCTCTCTCTCTCTCTCTCTCTCTCTCTCTCTCTCTCTCTCTCTCTCTCTCTCTGTGTGTGTGTGTGTGTGCGTGTGTGTGTTTGCACCCCCATACACACACACACACACACACACACACACACATTTTGGCACTTTCCTACGCCACTGATTACTGTTACGAATACCGATAGCTCATCATGATTGACCATATTAACAACATACATGTTTAACCACCAGCGTTTATGAAAGTCAGGTTCGTAAATATATATACTGAACAAAAAAAGAAACTTCCGATTTGTACATATAGTATTTGTTGTGTTAAAGAATTCATTGTGTAATGAAATTATATAGGTAGTATTAGCCTTGAGCTGTATTATCAGGATTCATGAATTTTATAGATTATTTTTGCACTGTTAATCGTCGACAACGTGAAATTCAATTTGCACGTGCATGCATGGTTCGACATGTCCCGTGTAGTATTCGGTCAATTTGTTTTACTTGTCTTACTGATATTGTTGTTAAGTGAACGAAAACGCTTCAAAATTTGTAAAACATTTAACGTTTTTTACATTGTAGCATTTTTAGTATGCCAAGAATACCCAATAATTTACGCGAACGAGCGATTGGCATGCTTGTTGCTGGCATGTCGACAGAAGACGTTGCAAGGCATGTTGGGAGTTCTAGTCGAGCGATACGAAATCTTCGCGTAAGTTTCGAACGACAGGAAGCACCAACGACTTGCCACGTCGTGGACGTCCGCGTGTTACAACGCGTGGTCAAGACCGCTATATCATGAACACGCATTTGCGCAATCGATTCCAAACTGCCACTGCTACTGCTGCTAACACACCTGGGCTTCATAATAACCGAATCAGTGGGCAAACTGTTCGTAATCGTCTGCGGGGAAAACGGTTTACATGCACGACGTCCTTACGTCGGATGCGTTTTAACGCAACGTCATCGTCTAAATCGTCTTAATTGGGCACGTGTACACACTCGTTGGATACGGCGACGCTGGAATACCGTTCTTTTCTCGGATGAATCCAGATTTTCTTTACAACGTGGTGATGGCAGGGTGCGCGTCTACCGTAGGAGAAGTGAACGCTATGCTGACTGTTGTGTTCTTGAACGAGATCGTTTCGGGGGTGGGGGTTCTGTCATGGTCTGGGCAGCCATTGCCCATGGTTATCGTTCACCACTTGTCGTCATTCATGGCAATTTAAATGCTCAACGTTACCGCGATGACATTCTCGCTCATCACGTCATTCCTCTGTTCCATAACAACGCCAACATCTCGATTTTTCAGCATGATAATGCCACCTCTCGTACAGCTAGAGACACTGTAAATTTTCTTAGGACAAATAACATTGATTTCATTGATGACTGGCCCGCTAAAAATCCTGATCTCAACCCTATCGAACATGTCTGGGATAGTCTGGACAGACGATTGAGGCGTCGTCCCAACCCACCCGCTAACGTCAACGAACTTCGTCAAGCGCTCATTCAGGAATGGAACAATATTCCACAGGCAGAAATCAACACTTTAGTCAATTCTATGCGCCTGCGATGCACTGCAGTGGTCAATTCAAGAGGTGGTCATACCCGTTATTAAGTGGGTGGTTTTTTTTTTTAACCCCTACCACACTTGGTCAAAATTTCTCCCAGTTTCTGTTAACCTATGGCCATGATTTTTGCACCAAACGATGCATCATGGAACACTCTTTAAATGCATATATAACAATTATTCCCCCGGTTTGTTTTCATCAAGTTATGTTCAAGCAAAGTTAGCGGAAGTTTCATATTTTGTTCAGTATATATGAAGGTAGGGTAAGTTAAAAGTTAAAGTTTTCTGTTCGTTTAACGACAACAATAGATATCAAACATGCTGTGTTCAGATGCCTCGATCCACTTAATATTAATAGTTTGACATCCAATCGCCTATGTATTTTTACGTACTGGGGAGTTGTTAAACATTTCATTCATTCATTCATTCATTCATGCCACATGAGGTTCAGGCACGACACTCGTGATTGGAAACTTGCTCAAGGCAGAATTACAGAATTAAATTTAATGCTATAACTATTTACACTAATGCCCCGTTTACACTGCTAAAAATTCATCAGGTCTGCTCGGCCCGATTCCATTTCTAAGGGTTCCCATCACATCTTATAGCGTCATACCCCCGCTCTGTCTCTTTAACTATGGATAATGTATTATGTGTATGTATAAAAATGTGATGTATATTTATGTCATGAATAATGTATATGTGTGTGCCTATGAACTGTATGCTTACGGCGAATAAGTTATTATTATTACTATTATTATCACTGATGTAAGACCAGATAAACAGATTGAAACAATAAAGAATCTCTCTCTCTCTCTCTCTCTCTCTCTCTCTCTCTCTCTCTCTCTCTCTCTCTCTCTCTTCATACCGTAAAGGGTAAAAATAACCCGAACGAGTCACCCAGGAGAAAGAGAGAGAGTCACGAGCAATCGAAAAAGGCATTAAAAATTTGCCACGTTATGCAACAGAGCGTCTAATTACATTTGCATTTTTATTGCAATTCTGGCTTTATTGAAATATCGCGTTAGATCACTTCGGCCGGATTCATCAGGTTAGATTTACTTTGATTATGTCTCGTGTAAAGGTAACAAATCGCATTTAGATCGAACCTTACCGGCTACAAATGCTATTATTTCAAAGAATTAGACCCCGAAGGCAGAGATTGTAGTTTGTGTGTGAAAAGCCTTGATAGTGTTTCTCTTGTAGACAGAGTCTTTCGGCAAGAGATTATATCTGTTTTGAGTGGGATGTAGATCAGTGTAAGCGCTTTCCCCTGAGGTGCCGTAGCTCGCACGATCGATTCGTCTCAGTGGTATCACCCGTTCTAACCTGTTCATGAATACTCTAGTATGTGATGCCCAGCTAATAGGAAAATACAATCGGAGTGATTGTGGTGACAGCAAATTTTATCTCCAACACAAGTCGCTAGGTACCCAAATATTTGACACCCCAGTACAGTCATTTAAGGCTATAATAAATGAATGAATAACATAATTAACGAACGGACGGACGGATAAATGGACGAACAAACGAATGAATGAATATTTATCGACAGCCGACAGAAATAATATATTATTTCATCGCCGTCGGTGATTATTAATAGTCAAACAGAAATAAATGGATGAAAAAAACAACAACAACGTCAACTGACAAAAGATAATATAAATATCAATACAAAGTAACATCCACGAAAATTCCATATGATTGACATACGCAAATATAAAATACCAAAAATTATATGTTCTTTAAAATAAAAATGCTTGATAATAGTCACGGCTAGGTAGTTGACACAGAGCCCAACGTTTTGTTCGTCATTGTTTACTCGCACTCTCTTACCACCAGATATAAACAGTTCCGTTTAAAGATTGCGGCAATTTGATCAAGTCAATAATTTGTTTTGTTATTTAAAGCCTGTCACACCAAAAAACAACAACCCCATAACCAAATGTAGCAGGTGGATTTTTTCCGTATTGTTATTTATAATGACACAAACTGCAGGTTCTTTTGGATGCTTGTTTATTCACATAGTTATCATCAAAATATCAAATCATGCCCTAAAATATAAACATAATACAATAATAAATACTATGTAAAAGAAACAAATCTACACATACATGTGAACATATGCATGATAATTAATGCATATATTAATCATATTAAATATCTCCAATACACATTAAGAATTAACACATTGACCAGAATTATACTACACGGTAATCCTGATAAATATAATCAGTAACATATAATGTACATAACAATCAGTTATACACAAATATCATATAATCACATTCAAATACATTTAAATTATACACAATAGATGTTATCCATATCTGCATTGAAAATATAAACCTACCTGTGTATTAAATAATACACAGCACATACCTATAAACATTCATTTATCTAAAGAATTATACAAAACAATATATCTGTAGCTTACCAAGTATATGGGACAAGGGCCCTTTTTATCCTTCATAAGCCACCACTTTAAAACATGTTCATATGCCTATAAAATAATAACATACCATAAACACATGGACATCTATTAAAGGGACATTCCTGAGTTTTCTGCATTGTAATATGTTTCCGACTAATACAATATTTCTACGATTAAACTTGCATATTAAATATATTTTCTTGTTCAGAATATCAGTGTTTTTCTGGTCGTCTTAATATTTGTAAGAAGCCAAAACTGGATTTTGTCTTCAAATAATTTCGTACGTACGAAAAAACAATATTTTAGGAAATAAGATGAAATTTAACCCAGTACAAATATTAAAACAATCAGAAACACGTTTAATATGCAGCCACTAATATTGTATGCAGAAAAATATATTTGATATGTAATTACAATCGTTAGAAAGTCTTTGTTAGTCGATAACATCTTAAAAAGTGCAGCAAACTCAGGAATGTCCCTTTAATAAATATTATCTATACGATATAGAATAAAGATAAGTATTATATACATAATAATTTATAAAACAAACACACTACCCACTTCACTTACTCACCATAATATATAACTTTTATATACTTTTGAACACACGCACGCATGCACACACGCGCAAACATCTTTAAATGTTTCATTTATTTAACAATTATTTCATTTAACAATATCACATAAAGTCTATTTGGATTTATATATTAAAACAACTAACTTTCACAACATAAACTATTTAATATTATGATAGTATTTAGTCGAACACTATAAAACATTTACTAACATTAAATCTTAATTCTTGCAAAGCACAAAATGCTGACAACTGTCTCGTTTGAATATCTGAGTTGAAAGTGCCCAGATCCTAACACTTCTAAAGATTTTACCTTGGATGTTGGATGTTACCCAAGCTACAGAAAAGATCTAACAAAGGAAAGAATGTTAGTAGTGAACATTTCTGTGTTCAGGTGAATAGGTGCACAACTTGGTATTGCAACCAAGCTAACTGCTGATATTTACTTTAAAATTTTTTTAAATATCTTATGTACAATAAAATGACTCTGCTACATGCTTCCCTCCCCAAGAAATGACGTCCTCGTCATCACTGAGTTTGTGAAGACAATATGGAGAGAAAAGCCTTGGTTACATCAGTATTCATGTTGTCAAAAATTCCCTGCCTGGCAATATATTGTAAGTATCTGGCCTTTAGCATCCACTCTGGTTCATGAGCGGTCTGACTCATAACAAATTCACCAGAAGTTTGCCACAAAGGTTTCTGTTGTCTTCTAATTGATCTTCTTTGAGCAACAGCAGGTTCATCAGCAGGTTCATCAGCTGATACATCAGCACCAAGCGATGTATTTACATCAACATCAACAATGTTGCCTTCTTCGTCGTCAGCGTGACCTGAAGCATTGGCTGAATCATTGTCATGTGATACATCCATATCCACATCTACAACTACAGAATCCACTCCAGCTACTTCTTTCACAGATTCGTGATCGTCACCACTAGTCTTGATAGTAGCATCATCATCATCATCATCTGCAAGAAAACAACTGTTGGTATCAACAATAGTTCTTATATCTACTTGTGGTTTCTCAACCCGAAAAAGAAAGATATCATCTTCTTCTTCTGATTCATCTTCTCTAGATGTTGCAGTGTTATGCTTCTGAACCTGTATCTGCCGCTGTCTACGTGGTTTTGGTTTTGGAGTCGATACTTCTGTGTTTGAAAAATTGAGCAGCGCTCCGATGGGAAGAAGAACATTCCTGTGTAGGGTTCGTTTCCGACCCTCACCACTCTCCTTCTGCACCACAAAGACCGGAATCTCCGGATTCGGTTGTTGTAAAACAAGATAAGGCTCTTCCTCCAACTTATGTTTGCCCTCAAAGGCTAGGATCTTCACCAGAACTCTGTCTCCAGATTCAATGGTGGCTCCTCTAGCTTTTAAATCATATCCCTCCTGTTTTGCTTGTGTCTCCTTCAGGGATGAAGTTGCAAGCTCATGTGCATCTTTGGATCTTTTCTTCAAAGTCTTGATATAACTGCTAACTGACCCATGCCTTTCTCCTATATCAATCCCAAACGCAAGATCTAAAGGAAGTCTTGGTTCACGTCCGAACATAAGAAAGTATGGTGACTGACCAGTAGCTTCATGGCGGGTGCAGTTATAAGCATGTACTAGAGAACCAACATGCGATTTCCAGTCCTTTTTCTGTTCAATAGAAAAGAGTCCCAAGCATGTTGAGCAAAGTCCTGTTGAATCTCTCGCACATTCCGTTGCCCATAGGATGATATGGGGTCGTCCTGGATTTCGTAATCCCTGTTAATCAACAAAGTTCTTTAATCAGGTTGCTTTCGAAGTTCGCACCCTGATCCGAATGTATCCTCTGGGGAATACCATAGTGAACAATAAAATTGTTGAAGAATACCTGCGCAGTGGTTCTTGCAGTCATATTGCGAGTTGGATATGCTTGAGCATATCTCGTGAAATGATCTGTAACCACCAATATGTGCTGCAAGTTTCCTTTTGATGGCTCCAATGTCAAAATAATCCATTGAAACTAATTCCAAAGGTTGACTGGTCTTGATATTAACTAAAGGTGCCCTCTGATTTATATCAGACTTTCTACAAAGACATCTGCGGCAACCCTTGATCCACTGATCAACATCAGCAAACATACCTGGCCAATAAAACCGACCCCTTAACAAAGAAAGAGTTCTATCTTAGCCAGGATGTCCACCTCTGTTGTGAATTCCACCTAAAACCTCTGAAACAAATTTAGATGGTAAATCCAACTAGGGCCTAACCTGTCCATCAACTATGGCATCCCTGTATAACACACCTCTTCTCAAATGTAGACTAGTTGCTACTTTAAGAAGAGTAGAGTGAAAAGGTGAGTCACACAACTCATCACGTTGTGGCTTTCGGTCACGACTCAAATGATGAATCCACTGATTCAAAATGCGATCATCTGACCGAGCACGCCTCCAGTCACGTTCAGTCATCCCTGTGAGTTGTGTTCCAGACTGATTTACACCCTGATCCACAACATCAGCATTCATATGTAGTAGCATCATCGTTTTAAATGACTGACAACAACATCAATGTTTTGGGTCAAATGGCTCTTTAATGGCTGACAACAGATTCCATTTTTATATCACCCTGTAACAATATAATTAAAATACAAATTAACAATACATTCATTATGCATATATAAATCTCAGGATACATAATATTTCATCATTTAAATTATAGTATTTAACATGATATGATATATAAACGTAATTAATACACAATACACAATATGTCTTATGATTATAACAGATATAGTTATAATACATACATACATTAAATATACATTATCACTCACATGTCCAAATAAATGATTTAACACATGTCTCCATTATAACAAATTACAATACACAAGATATTCTCAATCATGTGAAATACATACATGTCCTGAAATAAGAATTATATTATAAAAATACATATACAAATATATTACATACCAAGTATGTGACACCAGGACAAATGGAACTGGTCACACTTATGCAGATTGACGTATCTGCATAAAATAATTACAATAATAAATAACCACGCAGACACGCTATGTTTCATAAAATATATAATAAAATACAACAATCTCTAAAGTGTTCATCACCACAAACATACACATTGCATTCATACTAAATGATGTTTATCACATATTTAGATTTAGATTAATCAAATTACTGAATTAATAAGAATTAATATTACACTGTACAGTTTATAACGTTATACAGAAATATATAATAATTACTTGTTATAAAGCATGATTTAGTCAATTATATTTACATTAAGGTATATGTTATTATAGTGTAGCCAAACAATAAATAACCTAACTATAACTAACCAGTGGTGTGGTGGCTTCCTGACCACAGGTTTGTGTGATGTGTCTAGTGCTGTAGTGTAGCGTAGTGGGCTTATAACCTTCTCGCTTTCAGCTGCCGCCGCCGGATAGCCTGACAAGGTGAAAAGGGGGCAGAAGCACGTAAGTCCCACCCTTCCGGTACATAGCCTCTACACAAACAAGACTCCTTCAGTGCCCCCTGCTCTCACAGCTTGGCACACCATGGTAACTGGGCCCTCACGGACCCAGGCTAAACTGGAGGGGATCTCGGAGCAGCTGGAGCCCCAGAGGTGCAGTGTGCATGACCCATCGGCGTATGGACACGCTCTGGCACTCACCAATCCAGCCCCAACTATGGGTAAATAGACGACCAGATAGAGGGCGTAAGTCATGAAAGACAGTCTATCTAGGAGAAGGAAATCTCCAAAATCAAAACGAACCCGGTGCTTCCCAGGTAGGATCTTGATCCAGAAGCTATGGTTGAGGTAACCCAGACAGAAAACCTAAAGAGCTGAAGACGGAGGTATTGGGCCACTGGCGCTCTTCAAAAAACCACAGTACCACGCAAAAATCACAAAATGAATATAACTAACCTTAAATCTTCCCTGTGGATATCTTCAATAAATTAAGCAAACATGAAGTACTAACTCCAGAAGAGAAAACTATAATGTGGACCACAATACCAGACGTACACCAGTATTTAAGGAAACAGTGAACTGTAATAAGCTATCATTTCAGATAAGAACACTAAAACCACATCAGCTTACACTGTACCCAAGCTGGAAACAATAGGACAGGCGCGGCGCATGGGTGATAGTGCTATTGTTACTAAGTTGTGCAAGGTGTCATACATGCTTGTGCAATTTGTAACAAGCCAAGATACCTGAAAATAGTAATCAACTTGTCATTAAGAATAAAATAATTAAAGGTACACAATCTGTTGTAATTCATTACCTGTTTATGGAAATAAAATAATGAATCACATGAGAACAAATAAAACCAATGCATTAATATAAAACAATAATTATATACAAATATCCACAAGTCAATATTATTACACATACACAAAGTCTCCAAATAAGGTTATGCATAAATAACGTTGCATACTGCTGCAATGGAATTAGAAGATATAAAATTATGCTGCTGATTCATTTCATTAAGTCCTGGAAGTCTATACATGCCATCGGCATCTGCATTACTTTGACCAGGACGATACCTGATATCAAAGTTGTATGCAGCCAATCCTGCAAGCCACCTGTACCCAGTAGCATCTAGCTTTGCGGTGGTCAAGATGTATGTTAATCTGTGAAAACAGTGAATTTATTACCATAAAGGTAATCATCGAACTTTTCACAAACAGCTCATTTTAACGCAAGAAACTCAAGTTTGTGTGCAGAATAGTTCTTTTCAGATCTGCTGAGACCTCTGCTAGCAAATGCTATAACTTTCTTCTTTCCGTCTTGAAGTTGATAGAGGACGGCTCCTAATCCTAAAGTGCTGGCATCAGTGTGCAGTTCGAAAGGTAAATTATAGTCTGCATATCCAAGTATTGGAGAAGATGTCAATAACTCTTTCAGATGATTGAAAGCTTGATCCTGTTCTGGACCCCAATGGAAAAGTACAGTATTGACATCAGTCTTCTTCCTCGCTCTTTTAGACTGTATGGGTGGTGGAATCAAGATACAAAGAGGTTTGGTTATCTTTGCAAAATCTTTGACAAACTTTCGATAGTATCCTGCAAATCCAAGAAATTGGCGCACCTTATTAGCATTAGTAGGTGTTGGCCAATTATGGATCTTCTCCACCTTAGAAGGATCTGATTCTATTCCATCGGCGGAAACAATGTGACCAAGAAACTTAACCCTATCTTTGAAGAAAGTACACTTTTCAGGAGCCAATTTCATGCAAGAATCACGTACTCGCTGAAACACCTGAGACAATCTATGAAGATGTTCTTCATAAGTGTCAGAGAACACAATGACATCATCAATATAAATGAGACACACCTTTAAATGCAAATCTTCAAAACATTCATTCATCAATCGTTGGTAAGTTGCTGGACTGTTGGACAAACCAAACGCATGCGATTGAATTCAAAGAAACCAAGAGGTCCAACAGAAAATGCTGTTCTCTCTGTGTGCTCTTCCTCGATCTTCACCTGGTGGTAACCACTTTTCATGTCCAATATGGAGAAAAACCTGGACCCTCGAAGTGTGTCGAACATCTCATCTATTCTGGGTAAAGAATATGAATCCTTGATTGTACGTTGATTTAACTGACGATAATCAACGCACATTCGCAGTTTACCATTTTTCTTCCGTACAAGAACTACATTCGATGACCAAGGAGAGTGAGATCTACGAATAGCTCCATTCGCCAGCAACTGATGAAGATGATCTCGTACTTCATTGTACATTGCTGGTGGAATTCGCCTGTCTTTGTTTAAAAAAACTGATCATCCATCAAATCAATCCTGTGCTTTACTGCAGAGGTATGGCCTAAGTCATGATCTCCAGTGGAGAAAATATCTTCAAAAGAGGAAATGACTTTTATACCATCTTCTACCTGTTTCTCTGAGAGTGCTGACTTATCAATTTCCATCTTACTGATAATATTGGCAAAGTCATCTCGAGATTCTTCTATTTCAGTTCGCTCCTCAATTGTCACTGGTTGTAATTCACACAAGATAGCATTTGGCTGAATAATAACTGTTCTGGTTGTTATGTTAGAAATATATACATCAACCATTTGCTTGAAACCATAATCATAAGAAACCGGACTTGGAGAAATATCAAGATCTTTAGGTACCTGTGATTTTTCGGTTGCTTGTAGTACAGCACAAGTAGGATGATAAGGCAATGAGCTGTCTATAAAACCAGGAATGCTCACTTCAGTGTTTGCTGGAATAATTATCCTCTTTGTTAAAGCTCATTTCACAAAAAAAAAAAGCCCAGCTAAAGTCTGCTGCCAAATACTTTTTAATGATTAATGATGTGTTTTTTAATGCAATGCATAAAATGTCGTTTCCTTCACATTAACATACTAATAACTCCTTTTTATTCTTAATCTGGTTTTCTTTAAAATCAGGCAATTCATTTCTAAAATAACAAATTTTCGTTTTTATTTAAGCAATTTGCAAGCAAAGGACTGTTTTCACTTTCCAATCCCTTTATTTAATGTAATAACAGTTACTCGTTGAGTGCTGTAATTACTCAGGTATAAAAGTCAATGAGCTTGTATTAAAGGAACTTCGTCATCAAAAGGAATGTTTTGGGTTTTTTTTTTTTTTATAGAAAATCTGAACGACAAAACCGTAACACGTGAGCAGGACCGTATCTTTGCACAATGCAAAGTCGACCGCGCATTTGGCAAAATAGTGGATGGTTCCATGACTCTTTATCTAGTGTCTCGTCTATAGGACAGCCACACCTGAGGAGATCCTTTACTGGCGAGTTCATCCCTCATGCATCGCCACAAAGAGGAATGCCACTCCCAGATTAGTTTACTAAATCAAAACTAGCATGGGACAGAGATCATTAGAATATGTACAGCGGTGATGATATGCACTCAGGAATCACTGTCCCAACAATGATGATGCGTTTATCTACTCACCAGTAATACACCAAATGTTTTAAAGTCTACCCGAAGACCTAACATACGTGGTGATTATATCGTATTTCTACAACAGAATGAATCCAAAAGACGTTTCAGACCTTGCCGTTTAAGTGGAGCTATTACTGTCGGTCCCAATCATTTGAGACTTTTTTTTAAGAAGAGTCATTTTTATCTCCCTTAGCATGCGAATTTATATGGTAGCAGTATTGTAATGTTTTAAATGGCTCCCCATAATCTAATTTAGGGGAGCAATTAATCACTCCCCTCATTTTGTTTTTCACGGCGATGTCTGAAGTTAATAACAGTCGTGATGACATGCAGAATAATTGTAATTGACCATGGTATATGGTTCCAACTCAGTCTGTAAGAGGACTGCCACTTTTATAATGTGCGGCAATACACGAGTCAGAAACCGTTTTACTACTTCTGGAAAAGTTTCTCCTCAGAAAGAATAACACATATTTCCGTCTTTGAACCAGACCTCAAATGCCACGGAAAGTGCTATCCTGTTTGTTGGATAATAGATGTAAAATAGCTATTGTTTTAAACCATAGCAACAATAGCCATGGTAATTCAACTCCATTTGTTTCTTTCCACTGCCTGTAATATGCCAGTCGTGTAGTAGTGGTTGGCATGTTTTGAAAACTGTAAACCAGGCTCTTGAAGTAGTATATTTGCATGACTTGTTTATAACGATTCTGCTCATGCATGAACTTTGACATGTTAAATACTGTTAGTTGAGTAAACAAAAAAGCCAACTCGAAAAAAAAATATCGATCGTGTAATTACAGAGAAATATGTACAGCACTTGAGGGTATATTTGTATGTACGCGTTAAATCTGACTGTGCACCGACTCACTTTGGTTTGAAGCCGGTACTGGGACAGAAACCCAGTACCTACTTGTTTTAAAAATTGATCACCTGTCATTTGCGCCATCGAGGTCGTTTAGGAACACTGAACGTTATACAATACCACGTCATATAATAATTATATATACAACGTCATTATTAAATACTTGTATATAATATCTGCACTGCACTACACTTAACTCCAGGAATGTAGTCTTAGCAAAAACAAAAAATGCAGTTTTAATTGGATTCCCTCGAGTGCTGTTAGTCAAAAGATGCGCTTTAGTGCTTCATTATTTCTGGCTAAAAGAGGATTTGCATGTGTTTATGCCAGAGAATGTTTGTGAAGCCAATAGACGTGTAATTATCGATGCGCGATTTAAAGGCTGTTTAAACAGTCAATCACACGTAAGAAGTCGATTCTGGACGCAGTAAATTTGAAAAACATAGTTACGGGTGTATACTACCAAATCAAATCCCATAGACGACAATAGTAACATATGTGGCTAAAACTCCTACCTGCAACGTATCAATCGATATAGACGCCACGGATATAAATACTACCACCCCTCACCCTTAAAGTGAATCACAAAAAAGTGGGTGTCAAGCTGCTCATTTCTGAGATAACGGGTAGCGTCTATGACTACCCTAGTTCCGCACAAAATTTGAGTACTTTTTTTTACAGGTACCCCATACATGTTCCAAGCACAAGGCTACTTGACACAGTGGTACTAGATGAAATAAAATTGCATACTTTTTTAGCTCAGATGAAACTAATTTTTTTTACAACCAACACACTCACATTTATAACCAATCACAGGACTTGTGGTGTTCACTTCTCTATCAAAAGTTGGGTGCACCTCGAACTTTGACCCAGCCGGAAGTTATTTGGTTCAGTACTACCTATACTGATAACATACATTTTTCAAAAAGTGTCCAGCTATGTGTTTTTATGACAACCAGGATCTGGTGTATTCTGACATAAAGTGACAGCCTCACTGAAACTGTTGTTTCTACAGTGCAACCTAATATAATGTACACCTCATAAGGCATATATATTGTATACAGTTTTGTACAAATGCAATATGTCATATTAAACAACAAAATGTTTTAAAATAAAACTCCTGATGATATTTACTGTCAGTTGGGTGTGTGTACTCAGGTATATATGTAGAGACAACAAAGATCGTCAGAGTACCTCTACTCCTTTAAAGTATTCCATTAAAACACATGCACTTGACTGACCCCTAGATTAGGAGACCTGAACAGGTACATCAAAGAAATATCAGTATTAAAAAAATACACTGTCTGAGGAAAGAAACACAAACATGACTGTACCTGTATGAAGTAATAACTTAATGTCCTGGACATTAGTGTTGGGAGGAAATCCTGTATGCAGGGTGTGGCCACCTTCAAGTTACCAGGTGTGGGAATTTCAAATCCATCGGCCATGCTGATTTTCATAATGAGCCATCAAAACCATTGGGAGCCACCCATATTCCTGACTATATTTTATTTGTAGCCTACTGTAGTTGGAGCTTTTAATATTTGTGATATCTGGAATTATCATCCAGCTTTCACACATTTATTTTTGATTAATTACTGCAAAAAACTATTTTTAAATGACATAATTACCCGAACATCTATTTTATTGCATTATTTTCTAATGCAGATCAATACAATATGTATATTGGATGTATTCCTACAATCAGTAATCCAGCATTTTATTTAGGTAGTAACATTGGGTAATACAGCTTTAACAATAAAATAAATTATCAACTTACTCCAAGGCAGATAATCAAATGTAAAAACAATTGGTTCTAAATCCAGTATAAACCTAAAATGGTCTTCATGAGAGCAAACTAAGTGATTATTAAAAAAAATATTTGATCTGGAGATCTAAAGGTATGTTTAACAAGCTTATTGTTATGTATAACTAAGAACAGAAGGCACAATAGTGACAACAAATTTAATTATATCTTTGGTGAAGTTTTTCTTTAAATTTATTTTAAATTTTGCATAAAACTACAAATTTGTCTAAAACATAACTTAGCACCCTATAAATATGTCAAAATGACAATAAAAATCAAGTTCTTTACAAATTTGAGTTTTCAGAATTTCATACATGAACAATTAACTATGTTAATGGAAACTAAAGACATTAACCCACTATTGACACATGTTATTTTTAATATAAAAATAAATTGGTATTAAACTCTTAATTCAGGTTGCCTATATATAACACCATATTTAAGAGCAGTTGTGTATGGCAAGTCAAATACCATGTAAAAAGAAATTATTGAAATATTTACAGTATGAATTATAGGCCAAAACCAACTTTTCCTCAGTGCTAACTTTGATTCAAACTCCATTCAGAGCCATGTACAGTGATTAGTGTCAAGGTCAAGGTCATTGTGAACTTGTGTGGTCCAGTGACGGCTAATTAATCAACCAGTATAGTATAATTAAATAAAATCACAAAATCATAATATTTTTTATTATGCACTGAATATGTGCTATAGGGTGTATAATACCAAATCAAATCCCATAGACGACAATAGTAACATATGTGGCTAAAACTCCTACCTGTAACGTATCAATCGACATAGACGCCACGGATATAAATACTACCACCCCTCACCCTTAAAGTGAATCACAAAAAAGTGGGTGTCAAGCTGCTCATTTCTGAGATAACGGGTAGCGTTTATGACTACCCTAGTTCCGCACAAAATTTGAGTACTTTTTTTTACAGGTACCCCATACATGTTCCAAGCACAAGGCTACTTGACACAGTGGTACTAGATGAAATAAAATTGCATACTTTTTTAGCTCAGATGAAACTTTTTTTTTTTACAACCAACACACTCACATTTATAACCAAACACAGGACTTGTGGTGTTCACTTCTCTATCAAAAGTTGGGTGCACCTCGAACTTTGACCCAGCCGGAAGTTATTTGGTTCAGTACTACCTTAAAGGGGCTTCTGGATCTAGCTCAATTGGTAGAGCGCATGCTTGAGGTGCGTGCGTCGTGGGATCGAATCACCTCAGTGAAGACATTCTCTGATTAGGTTTTCCCGACCCAACTAATGCACTCCGACTGGTTTATCAAATACCATGGTATGTGCTGTTCTGCCTGTGGGGGAAAGTGCCTATAAAATATCGCTTGCTACTAATGGAGAAATGTAGCGGCCTTCCTCTCTAAGACTATTTGTTAGAATTAGCAAGTGTCTGACATCCAATAACCGATGATTAATAAATCGATGGGCTCCAACTTTAACGTTAACGTTTTTGAAACCAATTTGAGCAATATTTCTGCAAACAACTTACAGTTCCTAGCTTAAAATATTTTCCAATGCACATCTCTCTCTCTCTCTCTCTCTCTCTCTCTCTCTCTCTCTCTCTCTCTCTCTCTCTCTCTCTCTCTCTCTCTCTCTCTCTCTCTCTCTCTCTCTGTGTGTGTGTGTGTGTGTGTGTTTTAAAGTATATAAACTGAAGGATCTAATCCAGATGTCTTTCACACGGTTTGATCCAATGCCACAACGGATCTTGGTCTTAAAACCCACGTTCTATTGTTTACGTGTTTACGGACGTTGTAAACAGGTTTTTATTGCCTGTATTGGCTAATTATAAATGAGCAGTCCTCGTACAGACGGAGGTGGAACCATATATCGTGGTGAAGAACTGTTTTACTCTATGGACAAAGCTGCTGACTCACAACTCTGTCATAACGTTCTTAGGAATCAGTCATTAGCAGGAATACGATATTGAATGATCAGGTGCACTTTTTTCCAAGGCATAATACTGAGAGGAAACTGAAGCAAACACAGTGCAATGATTCTGAGAGAGCGCATTTCTGCAGACTCCTTTGCGATTGTGTCATACAACCATTGGTGTGCACGTTACAAAAGTACAATTTAAATGCTTCCAAAACATAATCCAATACATTATCAAACACAACATTTGAAGCACTGAACTTTTAAAGTATGCAATTTGTGAATAAGAGACGAAACCTAATAGACATATTATTAGCCCACCGCAGGGCAGGGAATCGCCAAAGGCGTACGAGCTCCCTTTTTCAATGACGCAGGCTAATTTTTTGCCCGAATTAAATGAAAATGTCCGAATCTGGATTACAACATTAATTGATATTAGCATTACTGCACTGGATTTTATATTGGGGAGGGGCAACCATATTAGGGAGACCAACCGACACCATGTATGTATGATTTTATACAATTTAATACAGTTAAAACAAACTGTTTGATTGGGGGTAGAATGGTGAAATTACATGGTGAAAATATTTCAGACCCCCTCCCCCGTCTTCTACGCTTATGGTAGGGATGTAGCTCGATGGTGGAGCGTTCGCTGAAGAATCGATCGCCCTCTGTTCTAACCAGATATCCACGACGGGTATATCAAAATACGTGGTATGTATTGCACTGTCTATAAAATTAAGATATCGTCCCTTGTTGCTCTTTTGGTAGAATAAGCCTACGTGGCAGCATTAGGTTTCATCCATTGTTCTATTGACCAAGTGTCGAAATAATCATGTTAGACACCATCTTCTAACAAAAATGTTTGTTTTTTTGTAAATAATTTCAATTTGTTTTCATATAAAAAGAAAAGTAAAAGTGCTTTTGAAATTAAAAAAAACTATTTTGTTTGCAATTTAGAAAACAATCGGCGCAGGAATAGCTTATAGTAAATTCAATGGTATGAAGAAAGGCGTTCCCTGTGGGAAGGACTATAATTTAGCATATGCAGGGGTGTTCTCAACACTGTTCTTAAACAACTATTTCTTTGCTTTCCTTTCCTATCGCGGAGTAGTAAAATGTAATATTATATTATGTATTATGATATAGAAAACTTACATCGCTTCAGGATGTGTGGCTTCTGTTTTCAGTTGTTTGTCTCCAGTAATATTATATATATATATATATATATATATATATATATATATATATATATAACATACATACATACATACACATACATACAGAGAGAGAGAGAGAGAGAGAGAGAGAGAGAGAGAGAGAGAGAGAGAGAGAGAGAGAGAGAGAGAGAGAGAGAGAGAGAGAGAGAGAGAGAAAGAGAGAGAGTTAGGGTGAGTACTGTAAGAAAGTAAGGTACTAAATAAACATGGATATTTCTCATTTCACCGGTGTGAGTGATATGTTGTTTTATTGCCTTGTTTGTGCTGCAGGTTTGATGCTGTTGACATCAAGCACCTGAATTATTAACGACGCTTGACAATATGTTATACAGTGAATGTCAGCAATGGCATTAGAATTAATACCTTGTATGTATTCGTCCATCACAGATTATTGCTAAGTACGAAAAAGATGTGATAAATGGTCCGACTAATAACAAAACAAAATAATAATAAAATATGAGCTATTTGTGTACCACGTTAAATGGTTGTTATTGTTGACGGTGTTCATGATAATTACGATTGATCGTATGTATTAATGTTTATATACGATGAAGTGGGATGCATCGTTTGGGCAGTGACAGTCCTCCTATAGACAAGGTAGAATGCATCAACCTGTAAGTGGCAGCCCTCTTGTGCATACATGGGATGTATCGTCTGGGTAGACACAGTCCTGTAGACAAAGAAGGATGCATCAACCTGTAAGTGGTAGTCCTCTTGTAGACAGAACAGTGCAATTGTTCGATTGTATTTGAGGAATACATATATAATATAAAATATAACAGCATCAAGAGGTTAAAAAAAACCCTGTAAACAATGGAAGTCTTAGAAGGAATAAAAATATTTGCTGATAATAGTTATAAATCTACACAGGTTTCTAAGGGTGCCAATTTTTACGATTAAAAAGCTATTTGTGAATATATTTACATCTATCTTCTGCAAAATGTTTACATATAAATAAGTAGTGAAATTCACCACCAACATCATCAGTAGTACAACAGATACATTTTCTGTTTTCATATAAAGTATTTGTTCATCTTCCTGTTTCGATAGGTTAGCTATACGAAATGTAAGAAATGTATTACACATAGGTATATTGAGATATGTTTCTGTAAAACTTGGTCTGAGAGTCTGTTTGACTAATGTCTTGAACCATGTTACTGAGCTAAACATTTGTTTGTCCCAAAGTAGGATGTATTGTCTTGAAGTGGCAGTCCTCTTCCTACTGCTTATTGTCCTGGTGAGTGGCGGTCCTTTTCTACATACAATAGTATCAGCGAGTGTGTAGTGGCAGTCTTCCTGAGACAGATGCACCTACCAGTAAGTAGCAATCCTCTGCACGCTTCTGGGAGTAGTTCATGGTAGCAAGCGCAACCTTGTTAAAACATCTTTTAGACTACGCTTTGTACAAAGTAACGCATTTGAATATCCTAACAGATTGTTGTTCAGATTTCCAGTATTTTAATACGAACCCTAGGAGTGGATTTTCTTTTTAAATTACTAAAGCACTAACACGAGAAAACGTCGACTAGCCAGATGGTATTATGTCATCTGTCTATGCAAAGACTGTCGCTCGGACTTGGAATATCCAAAAATACCCGACCGGATTTCTTGAGCATTGTAATTCATGAAAGACATCCAGCCAGACACAGCTGTATGTTTCTCCGTCTGGACTTCAGTTCCGCATGGCGTCTGGAGCACCGTGGCTTCAACGCGTTATTATTGACGTCTAATTCCCTCACTAGATTAAACTATGGAAACAGTATCTACCACGATTTATTTAGAGAAAGAGATCGATTTCCTTCGTGATTGGTACATCTTAGAACCCTGCAAATGGTTCTGTTTGTTTGGGATTGGGTCTAGTTTTGACAGGTTGGATGGATATACATCTACACATGCAGGTTAGGAAGGATTATATAGTCATGGGAGAGTCGGTCCACATATAGATAAAACAAACTACAGTACAGTGCTTCATGTTAGCCAGTCATGAATGTGTCACAAATATCCATCTGACTCTGTTTTGTAGAGAGATACGATGTTGGTTACTGTAACGGTTTTGTCGTTTAACAGTTACTCACACGCCAATTACATACAGTTCGAATTGTATGCAGTGTGCGGTGCATTTAGAACAGAAAGCTGTTGATCTCTGAGACTAATTACTGGAGCGCACCACTGCTGCAGGCTATAGGCGGCTTCAATTTCATTCTATAGAAAAGAGCGTTCCTTTTTCTTTCTTTCTTTCTTTTATTTCGTTGGAGTCAAAACTAATGTAATGATTTAACTCAGAATTATTAGAGTAAAAGCAACATGGCCCTTTCATGTGCCTAGAACTCAGTATCAGATCATGGGCTGTGCTTCATGTATGTAGAGGTTTACTGGGAGTTGCTTGTCTTCTCGAACCTATCGTAAAGTAAAGAGTAATATTTTTGCAGGCGGTACTCTCTTCAAACAGGGTTTGTAAAATAAATTGGGATTTCTTTTCTTTCTTTTTTTTTCTTTTTTTCTTTTTTTTTTTTTGGGGGGGGGGGGGGAGAGGGGTCTCAGTACTGCATAGATTATTGCTTGTATGCTCGTCTATGTAAAAACCAGTATTCTGAGTCTACTGCTAAAACGATACATGTCTCCTACCAAACACATTTGTGTATCTCCTAAGTTCAAGGGTCATACCTCTGTCACAAATGCACTAACCAATACAAATTTACAGTTTAGTATCTTAAATCATTGCGACAAAAAAAGTCCGAAAAACCGAGTGAGACAAACAGCAGTACATGTGGAGAGATTGTCTCCAGCCGACTCTCTGAGAACAGGGTAAGTTTGAAAGAATAAAACTTTTTTTTTTAAATAAAAAAGTTTGAAGGAATATGATATAAACGGGTTGTAACTATTACGGTATAAACATTGTTTTAACTCAAAAACACGTGTATTTGTTAGCATTAAAATTAAGGCCAAACAAAAGTCCGGTACTAACACGGATCCGGTTTAGAAAGGTTAAGTTATGTACTGGGTTGGGTTTTTTAAAAAGAGACTCTGTGAAACGTCCGATATTAAGGGAATTCCGATTTATAGAGGGTCATTTTAAGTATAATGAGATTTGTTGTGTTAGATCCATTATAATATTATAAAGTCCAAACTGTGCTCACAAAAGCCATTCATAGTGATCGCACCCATGAAAACCATACCCTGCGTTAGTGTTGGATAGGGCGGGACGTACCCCATTGGAATTTGGTCGCTTGATGCGCGGTCGGTCTAGGATCGATCCCCGTCGTTCTAGGCAGTGCACCACGACAGGTATAACAAAGGCCGTGGTATGTACTATCCTGTCTGTGAGATGGTGCATATAAAAGATCCCTTGCTACTAATGGAAACATGCAGCAGGTTTCCTCTCTAAGATTATATGTCACAAATTCCAAATGTTTGACATGCAATAGCCGATTATTAATAAACAATGTGCTCTAGTTGTGTCGTTTAAGCAAAAAAACAAACAACCCTCTTAGCGTTGGATTCGCTGCAAGTGCATGCATGACGCAATGATTTCTTTAAGACAAAAATCAATAACTTACCATTAGTAACAAAAATACTTTAAAAAAAGAACACATACGTGATTGGAAGCTCGACATAATTCGCTATTTAATGAAAAAGCATTTAGATTGTACGTTCTTGAATAAAGTCAAGGAATAGGAGCACTCGGGTTTCTAAATGTAAAACGCACGTTCGCTAGAGGATAAAAAAACCTCTTTTTTTCAAAGGAAAATTATTCGAACGATAATCAGTATGAAGTAGCACTAGGCTTAGGCCTAAGGCAATATCATATCTTGTGTTTGTGACAAAGAAAGGAGCTGGTCTGTCCCTATTACCTCAGCAGTCTTCTCAGAAGCGGATCCGGGGAGGGGACCGTCCCCAAAAACATATTCACATGCCATTATTTAATCAATTTTCTCGATACAAAGACTTTTCTTTTGAATGTATAGGTTTCACACCATCATTTATTACTCCATGCAGTTCAATACAATTTCTATGTCAAAAGATATTCTGTAAAAAAAGATCCTCGTCGGTGGGCCCATTGGACTATTTCTCGTTCTAGCCAGTTAGAGAGGGGTCGTTGCAGTTGTGGCCTTTCGCCTGCAAACTCGTTTCAGCCAGTGCACCACGACTGATATATTAAAGGCCGTGGTATGTGCTATCTTGTCTGTGGCGTGAAGCATATAAAAAGATTCCTTGCTACTAATGGAAAAATATAGCAGGGTTTCAGCTTGGTCTGAATGTGCACGTAAAACCCTCTGACCTGACCTGACCTAACGGGAAATGTAGCGGGTTTCCTCTTTAAGACTAAATGTCAGAATTACCAAATGTTTGACATCAAATAGCCGATGATTAATAAATCAATGTTCTCCAGTGGTATCGTTAAACCAAACTAACTTTACGTTTTTTTATCTACACACCAAATAGATGTCGTAAACCACAATAAAACACACCAATTTGTTTTTAAGCAGCCAAATTTAAATAAACATGTTATGTGTAAATGTTATCGACGTCCTCGGGTATTTATTGAACCAGTAATATAGTATAGTCAACTAAATCAATGTTGCTTTTAATTCCATCACCAGGTATTTTAGAAGCAGATGATTAAAACTAAAAATCAATACCCAGGTTTTTTCCACCTGCTCACATGCTGGTTTAATCAGTAAATCTGTAAGATGGAAGGAGTGTCTGAAAGAGGATGCTCAACAAATTATAAATCCGCTCAGTGCCAGCGGGAGGTTTTCTGTTGTGATTTGTGCTTCGTTTTATTAATCTATGATAACATTTCTGTCATAAACCTTTTGTAAATAACAGGAACGTGCAGAAAATCGACAAAATTACTAGCCTAAAGGTAATCTTTCTTTTTTCTCGAACGCTTTCAATTGTGCTGAAGATTCCATAACATTCCTTACGTTCGTTTTCGTTATTAGCAGTATGACTTATTTTCTTATGTTAACACGTATAATTTATAGGAATACGATTTCAGCGTCGTCAAACATCATAATTAGTGTTTACCTTAAAAGATTAGAAAGGTTCTTGTTTAGGTTTCTGGGATAAAACTCAAGATATAATGATATACGTTGTTATTAATTAGAAGCTTGCCTTTATTTTACTAGGGGTGGGATGTAGTTCAGTTGGTACAGCTCTCTACTCCACAACTGGAACCGGAGTTTTGTCCAGAAACAGCTGTGGGTCTAAATGATGATCTCTTTTGAGATTGAAATCTATTGTCAACTGCCCATTGTTGAAGTTTATTCAAACAAAGCTGCATACTCATCCACTTCTGCACTGACTCTCGTACGATGAAGTTGTGTTTGGAGAACGTGGAGATATCTCCCCCCCCCCCCCCCACCCCCACCCTAGGGGCTGTGCTGCGATCGCTTGGGCCATTGTCCAAGTACCGGATCGAGCACAATGGCGACTCGGCGACCGTCACGCTTATCTGCGGTAGTGACAGGAAGACCCGCGCACTCAGCAGAAGACGAAGTAAGCGACCCAAGACTTCACAGGGGGGGACCTAACTTGGCGGCTCAACCGCCAGGGGCGATCCCACCTGTTCCAAAGAGGAGGACGAGGTTAGGAGCGGCGCAGGGTGATCCAAACCCGGTGGCTAAACCACCGGGGGCGGTTCATTCTGCTCAACCTAAATCACCAGCTCGGCCGAAGCACTCGCCAGGAACCACCCAGGGGGGACCAAAGCTGTCAGCTCCACTGATAGCGGCGGTCCCTCCTGTTGAGGAACCTACAACAATGGACACGGGCCACGTGGTCATCCATGACCCACCGGCAAGCCCACCACCACCTCCGGCAGTTGTTGTAGATACAGCGGCGGTCCAGCGAGAATCCAAGAGGAGGAAGATGTCATCGGCCACCGTACCGCAGACGTCCGACGACCCCGACTGGATTCTCTGCGACAAACTCTCGGCGAAGTATAGAGGGGCGGTTATTGGTGACTTCACCGATAACAAACATCTAAAGGGACCTTGGATGGACAACCACTGGCGCCAACTTCCAACCGGACAAGGGAAGCACCAGCTGCAAGGTGCCCCAAACTCGGACAAACTTTACGTGACAGCCCAGCAGGACGGACTGTACAGGCAGGGACTCCTGATGCCAACGATGTCCAACGGGACCATCCATCGCATCTTAAAGATGGTACTGCGGAACATCTACCCAGGAGCCATCGGCCGCAACATCCAGGTCTTGACTGAAGGACTCCCCAACTTCAGACCTGAACAGTCCATCAACTCGCCATGAGTCCTGCTGCGCCAACCTTAACTAGGGCAGGTTAGTTGGTTAGTTTTTGGGCTTAGTTGGACTTTAAAAAAATTTCGGCCGAGCTTCAAAATTTGTATGTTTATTTTTTTATAAATAGTCCAACACACTTCTCTTGGGCGCCCGTTCAATTGCTCAAATCACCTTAAAACCTTTTAGGCCGAGCAGTCAAAACTACTTTTGGATTTAATTTCTTAGTCCGGACATGATTGGGATGCAGATATTCTCCGTAGACCTAGTTTTTTAGACAGGTAGAACCAAGGAATCGAACTTCAGCCAATCACAGCATGGCCCTACTTGGTGTCTACTAGTCGGTCCGCGCAGTCGCTGGACCTTTACTAAATGGTTATATTCCAAATTCCGCCCACTTCAAACTTAAACCCCCCCCCCCCCCCCCCCCCCACCCCCCGTCCTGGACGTAGTCACTGGCGAAGTCAGAGATTAAGCCCATGACAGGCGTGCATGAAGCTTTCGTGGCATATATGCACGTTAAACCTTTACTGACTGACTGCATACTCATACAGGACGACCTGTAGCAAATCCGAAAATCATCGGCATATAACGTGCTATCAAGACCAGGTTATTAAACACTGGGTGATGCTGTTAATTTTCACTGACAGGATACTACCTTGAGCCACACCCATCTCTTGAGAGTGAGAATCAGATAACGTAGATCCCGCTTGTACCTTGAAAGATCTATTTTGTTTTAAGGAAATAGAGATGAAGTGAGAAACGGTGTGGTCGCGAACAAGCTTCATTCTGTCAAGCCAGTCTTTGGAGGATGGCAGTCCTCTTATAGGCCGTGCAGGAAGGATGAAATAGTCTTGTGCTATGTTCGCATCGGTCACACACATCTGACGAATTAATTTATTTTTAAGAATGACCCTCTCCTTAATGTGAACATTGCCAGTGTACATTGATTGTACGCTATATTTTGGTGATACATAATCCTCTGAAGCTGACGAGAAAAGATATATTTGGTGACATACTTGTGGTACAATCTGAATGTGTGTAGGGCTATATCTGAATGTCATTTATAAATGGGGAAGCCATGCCACCCCCATGCCTCCCGCTTATTCCCCGTGTCTGAAGTAGCGTACAAAGACACTGATCAACTTACGGGATCTAGTGATCGAACATGCAAAATTGGTCGGAAACATCTCTCCCTCCCAAGATAACTAGATTGATCGTGGATCCCCTGCTTCAACCTCGTTGATTAGTTACGTTTCCTTCTTCAATATATTCTTTCCCTGTATATTGATTCCTAGTTCCTCGGTGCATGTTTGTGTTTGCACATACTGCAGTCCCGTAAGGACAATCTGAAAACCTTTTTTCTCAAGAATTAACAGCTTTTAGAAGCCGCGCTGTCTGCTAGGAGCTCTCGTTTGTTTCGAATGTATTGACTGTTTAATAATTTACTTGAGGAGAAATTGAGTAAACACGATACATGTACAGCTGCGTGTTCGAGTTGTGTATTGCAACGTATTTTTGGTATACTAGTATTGTAGAATACGAAACACCAGAATATGCGCACAGAATGCGAGTGCAAATAATATTTACATATTCATATACCACTAGAGTTTCGAGCATGTCCGTCCCGGGGCCTGTCTCTGGATTGCCAGGGGCTTGTCCCGGGACAGAAAAAAATGAAGCGGACAATTTTGAAATTTACATCCAAAAATTAAATAGAGGGCCTTTAAAATTGTAATGCGCATCTCTAACATAATTAATAAAGAAAATTCTACTCACTAAATTTGGTCGCTAGATTAGATCGGGTGGTCGAAAAGAAATTAGATAAGATCGGTGGCTTGACTCGGGATGGGGGGGGGGGGGGGGTGTGGGGAGGTAGTTGAAAATGGGCAGAATTTGAAAATAGCAATTAGTAAAAAAAAGTTAATAGAATTTAAAAAAAAAAAAAAAAAAAGTTACAAGCCAAAAATAAAAAGAATTGACTGCTCGGTCGAATATTTATATAATTTGGAGCATTTTAGAAGTACAGTCCAAAAATAAATAAGAGAAAGAAGAGAGGATCGGACTATTTAATAATATTAAAAAAAGAAAGTAATTTCGACCAACTTTTGAACGAAGGTCTAAAAGTTTAAAGTCCGATCTATATGTCCACGTGAGTGGCCTCGTTAAGGCCGTTAGGGTGCACAGCTTGTAGGGACGAGATGTGTTGCATCCTGTCAAGAAAACCCCTAGATTGACAGTCAATAGACGTTGAAGGTGTAGTGCTGTGCTGAAATACAGATCTTGAGAAGCCGGATCCGTCTGAACGAGAGAGAGAATCAGACTAGGGTATAGTCCAGTCGTCATGGGTTGATATAATGGTGCGGACGGGCCCGACTCCGGAGGATACGAGATAGTATCACAATAAAACAAAGTAAAGTCTAGAAAGGAGTAGTAGTGGCCGACCCCGCTTCCTATTTCTTCTTGGAGTGGGGCGGTCAATCTTCCAGTGCTGCTAGGACAGGCTCGGACATGTAGAGACTAAACGCGAACAACCATGGCGTTCTGCAGAATGGCCGTCATACGAGTCACGAAAAAAATAAGTCAACATAGTCAGACGGAGAAATGACGTGGAGGCAAGGAATCTCGCTAAAAAAGAATCCAACCTGGTGGTGCAGACTGTCGAAACGAGAAGCGTTCCAGCGTTCAATCACTTCCAGTGGCCGCATACATCCCAGTACAAAACTTCACTTCGCTGACAAAAACAACAAAAGTGAAGGATCCGCACGTGGTCGAGCCGCGAAAGCACGTGCAGTGTGCACAAATACGTCTTACCGCGACAAGCACCAGACTGGGAATGGTGCGTACAGATGTTGTTTTGAAATCTATAATTATGTATTACAAGGTTAATAGACTGCTATTTAACATACATACATACACACATACATACATACATACAAGTGGCGGGCAGTTCAATGCCATAGGTTCGAGTCCCAGCAATGAGACAATTTGTGAGGCCAGAAAGGATTTAATCATCCCCTGCGCAAGTGCGTTAATATATATCTGTATGTAATAGTCAAACCCGACATACATACATTATATAGATATTAATACATCAATACATACTAGCCAAAAACGAAACCTTAGATATTCAAAACATTTTATCTTATACTGATTTTAAACATAGTATCAACCAATTTATCTTTTCGACTTGGCAACATGATTGGGACGGTGCAGTTGCGAACAAGCTTCATTTATCTTGAAGAAAGATCCTCCAACTCAGTGTGAGCACTGTCAGTGTAGTCTGACGGTGCGTCACATTTTGGCGGAGTGTAAGTATCTGAAAGAAACTTGAAAAGATATATTTGGTCAGAGAAATGTAATGGAATCATTTCGATTCCATCCAGAATTTGTTTTACAATTTTTACGTGATACTGACTTTACTCTAACTTAATTTGATATATCTGTGATATTTGTATTTTTGCACAGTTCTTTACACTGTGTTTTTATTTGACTCTTGAATTTTTATATTGATGTTGATCATCACTTCATGTTTTGAATTACCATAGTTTGGCACCCAATAGCTGATGCATTTTTCGTGCTGGTGTGTCGTTAAACATTCGTTCATTCATTCATTAATTCATTCATTCACAACATTTTCTTCATACGTTGTACACAGTTTAAGTTTTATTAATAAAGGTTGGTGTTCTGTAGTGTCGCGCGAAGTACTATATGTGATAGCATTTCAGACTGAGTATTAACCAGTGCTATTATATAACAGTAAAAACTCGAGTAAGTCAAATCCGTTTAATTGCATAGCCCCGATGCGTGTCAAATTTATCCTAATAACCGGTATAATCGATTATCCGATAGAGCCTCATTTCCAGATTATAACCAACGGTAAACTTTACAAATGCCTTGTGGACAGTCTACCTTACACTTAACTGCAGAACATTGTCTGAATACCGATACGTGTTCATCGAAATTGCAGTGTTCTGTCACACCGCGAAAACGGTGGCTTCCTGAAGACGTCCGAGTTAAATTAAAAAGAGAACAGAAAACTCTACTTTGCAATTTTATCAAAATAGCAGCCAGTTTTTCACTTTCAAAGAATTATGGGTGGAAAATACGTACGTACACGATAACTGTCACGTCACGTGGTCGGTCACGCTCTAAAGATTCCCTAATAATATTACTTTTTTAATGGTAGAAAATGAAACTATTTTGGTGTAAATTGTTAAGAACATTTTGTGCAATGTATGGTCTTACTACGCATGTTAAATTGCCCAATATCAAATGAAGATTGCCAATAGAATGGGTTCTCGTTGACAATAACAACATACACCATTGCGAACATACATTATGTAAGCATATATTTATTAAGAACATTTCCGTCTGGTTTTTTTGCTATATGACCGCATCTGGCTGTAATACCGGTCCGAACAGGTGGTTCATTAACCGATTCACCCCTGCTGTCTCTTACGCTATACAGCCATGTTCCAAAAGGTCAATGTACACTATTACAAAATAACATGGGCAAAATACAGCCAGAAGGCTTACCATTAAACATACATATTGTTTTAATTCTTCACCATTTACTGGAAAAAGAAAGAAAGACATGTTTTATTTAACGACGCACTGAACACATTTTAATTACGGTTATATGGCGTCAGACATATGGTTAAGGACCACACAGATATTGAGAAAGGAAACCCGCTGTCGCCACTTCATGGGCTACTCTTTCCGATTAGCAGCAAGGGATCTTTTATATGCACCATCCCACAGACATGATGGTACATACCACGGCCTTTGTCGTGGTGCACTGGTTGTGACGAGAAATAGACCAATGGGCCCACCGACGGGGATCGATCCCAGACCGACCGCGCATCGAGCGAGCGCTGAATCACTTAGCTACGTCCCGCCCCCATTTCCTGGAAGTAAATATGTGAACCATAACTTGTGTCACAATTATTAACTATAGTGGACCGTGATCAATGAACTCTCACCCAGAAGTGATCTGCGACCTATGCTATTTTTATTTTGAAAACAAATAATAATAGGTTTGGCCATTATGCAACTTTGAAATAGCACCTTTAATTTATACATCCAAATGAAACTATTTGGTTGTAATTTGTTACGGGCATTTTGTTCAAAGTATAATATTTACGTATCAAAACAAATAGTACTAAACAATTTTGGTCATTATGCAACTTTGATATAGCACCTTTAATTTATCCATCAATCCATTAATTTCAATTCATTCATAATCGTTTGCACCAGTTCGTTGTTTCGTTGTTTTCAAGACAGTATGAACTTCTGACCTGTAAGTCTCATTGAATTTGCATTTCCAAATCAACACCTTTTTTGACGTTGTGTTGGTGGTTCTGTCTAATTACTGAGGAACTGCCTGTGTTTTGGGGCGTTGAAAACCTTCCATTATCAATTACTCGAAGCGCCTGGGAGGTCACAGCCAGGTCTAGAATGATTTGACTAGTATTTATGACGCGTGCTAGGCCTGGCTGTTGAATCTGACGCCAGACAAGATTGCTATCTCTTCACTAATTATTGAGTTTGTAGCTAGTCCTGATATTGGCCCTGAACAACCGTTGAGTATCTGTTGTGGGATTTGTGGGATTTTTGACGATGAACCTAATTTTTCTGCAATGGATAAGTATTAACGTGTACATTTTGGGTTGTAAATTGATGGTAATTTATTTTCATGCTTGTATCCAACTTCTAAGTACGGTGTCCTTGGCACGCGTTTCGGTAAAGGCGGGATTTAGCTCAGTCGATAGAGCGCTCGCCTGAAGCGCTTGCGTTGTAGGTTCTAATCACCTCAGTGGACCCATTCTTTGATTTGTCCCTCCCCCCCCCCCCCCCCCCCCCCCCCGTCCCAATCAATGTACTATGACTGCTGTGCTGTCTGTGGGAGAGTGAATACAAAAGATCCGTTAGCTCTCTGGGTGTGTAAGGCCAAGCTCTTCTTGTAGGGTGGTAGCAGAGACAGGTCAATTATTCGTCCGTCTTTGTTGTATTTCCCCCAGAATATTTGCTGTTGTGATATGTTGACACGCTCGGTGCGCTTTCTATCATATAACATGCAAACATAGTCTTCCAATATGCCCAGTATTCTGTCATCCAAATTCCAGTCACTTCCAAGCTCAGCAAAAGCTTCAATGCACTTGGTATTCTTTTGTAGGAGTGTGAAGCACATCTTCTTTCCTTTCCGAAAAAAAAGGCAGACACATAATCATTTCCTGTAAATAAGTGTAGTCCAATCAAATCCTTCTTGACAGGAACAGACAGTTCACAGCTGGATATATTATATATCTTTCTGCTGTTGCCATGGCCATTATCCAGGTATATGCCATATTTAGCATCTTGAGACAGTGCCAGTAGAATAATTGGTATGTCAGTGTCTCCAGATGGTGATTGGATAATGATGGGACCAGGAATGGTTGTGAGTGCATGTTGAACATGAAGGGATAGTTTGTATCAGCTTCTTCCTGATCAGAAGAAAGGGTCTCAACAACTCATTTGTGACCAGGTAACAGTTGTCAGTCTTAGAGAAGTAAATAGTCTTATCATCCACTAATCGAGAACAATTATCTCCCCAAACCTGCATGATCAGATCAATCAATCGTTCCTTGTTCGAGCCGTTTGAAAAGAAATGACTGAAGTTTCTTGGTACTTTCGTCTTTGGGCCTTTAATGATGTAATGGTCACTACATCCCCTGTGACTTCTTTCTGTCTCCTTGATTGACTTGCCTCTGTATATATCAGCAACGATGTCAATCCGTTTGTATCCAACAGGAAGAAGGTTGAATATCTGCATGGTCAATTATTCAAACGTCTGGGGAATTTGCGTAATAGCTCTCAACGTTGCCATCAGGTCACTGGTATAAGCAGAGACAGATTCCTTTGCTGACAGTTTGGCTGGGTCCAAAACCTGGCAGTTCTTACTGAAGATATTTTGTAGCTTACTTTTCATTGTTATTGTTCTTGTTCCATCTGGATGTGCCAAACACAGAGAAACAGGACCAATACAGTAGGATAAAACTTTGTCGATGTCCACCAGAGCGTTGCACTTAATTGATTAAACTTAAACTGTCAAGGTCAGTGCTGAAAGGATTGATAAATTCGTTGACCAGGACATTCAGTATTGCTTGCACCCGCTGTTCCAATTTCTTAATTTCAGATGGCCTGCATGTCTTTTGAGGATTCTCTGATGAACTTTGAAGGCCAGTTATTTTCAACAGAGCATCTTTAAATTTGGCGAGGTGTGGACGATTTAACATCCATTTCTTATAGGCCACTTGGTTACCAGCAAACTATTTTATTCTGCCTGGAACTTTTGCACTTTGATTGTAAGTTTGCTCCCCAGCTTGTTCAATGGCTTGTCGATAAGGCTATTCAATTTGCAACCGAAATTGAAGAAAGTCTCACTAGTTTGATGGACTGAGGAAAACGACTAGATGAAACCTTTGCCAAAAGATAGGTTAGAATAAACCAAAACCAAGTTCTTCATGCTAATTGCAAAAGCACCTATTTGAACATTCAAGGATGCAAACAAAAGGGTGAAGCTAAAAAAAAGGGGAAAAAAGAAAGGGTGAAGCTATGTGTTAAAGGCAAAGTTAAAGAACTGACAATTGAAAGAGACATTCTGGGTAGATTTGTGGCACTTTCAAATAAGCACAACGTTCCGGTGGACACCGACAAAGTTATGTCCTACTTTCTTGGTCCTATTCCTCGGTGTTTGGCACATCCAGATGGAACAAGAACAACAACAATGAAAAGTAAGCTACAAGATATCTTCCGTGAGACCTGCCAGGTTTTGGACCCAGCCAAACTGCCAGCAAAGGAATCTTTCTCTGCTTATACATATGTATCATTGACCTGATGGCAAAAGTGAGGGCTATTATGCAAATTCCAGAGAATTTGTAATAATTGTCCATGAAGATATCCAACCTTCTTCCTGTTGGATACAAGAGAATTGACATTGTTGCTGATACATACAGAGGCAAGTCCATCAAGGAGACAGAAAGAAGTCACAGGGGATGTAGTGACCATTACATCATTAAAGGCCAAAAGACAAAAGTACCAAGAAACTTCAGTCATTTCCTTTCCATCGGCTCGAACAAGGAACTACTGATTGATCTAATCATGCATGTTTGGGGAGATAATTGTTCTCGATTAGTGGATGATCAAACTATTTACTTTTCTAAGACCTACAACTCTTACCTGGTCATAAACGAAGCTACAACAGTTGTTGAGATCCTTTCTTCTGATCATGAAGAAGCCGATACCAAAATGTCCCTTCATGTTCAACATGCACTCACAACCATTCCTGGTCCCATCATTATCCGATCACCATCTGGAGACACTGACATACCAATTATTCTACTGGCACTGTCATGATGCTAAATATGGCATATACCTGGACAATGTCCATGGCAACAGTAGAATGATATATACTATATACAGCTGTGAACTGTCTGTTCCTGCCAAGAAGGCTTTGATTGGACTACACTCATTCACAGGAAATGATTATTTGTCTGCCTTTTTTCAAAAAAGAAAGAAGATGTGCTTCACACTCCTACAAAAGAATACCAAGTACATTGAAGCTTTTGCTGAGCTTGGAAGTAACTGGAATTTGGAATAGAATGAACGAATGAATGAATGTTTAACGACACCCCAGCACGAAAAATACATCGGCTATTGGGTGTCAAACTATGGTAATGGAAACAAATAGGGTGATGATCAACATCAATAGAAAAATTCAAGATATAAATAAAAACAGTGTAATGAATGAATGAATGAATGAATGTTTAACGACACCCCAGCACGAAAAATACATCGGCTATTGGGTGCCAAACTATGGTAATGCAAATATCAACATCAATATAAAAATTCAAGATTTAAACAAAAACAGTGCAAAAACACAAATATCACAGAATTTTACAGATACTGAATTTTACTCAAAATTTTAATTTTGTGCTGTATTGGCCATTCTCAAAGAGAATGTTACACCCCTGCACCACGGTGAGGTTACAGCACGCGCAGGGGCTGGAATTTGGATGACAGAATACTGGGCATATTGGAAGACTATGTTTGCATGTTATATGATAGAAAGCGCACCGAGCGTGTCAACATATCACAACAGCAAATATTCTGGGGGAAATACAACAAAGACGGACGAATAGTTGACCTGTCTCTGCTACCACCCTGCAAGGAGAGCTTGGCCTTACACATCCAGAGAGCCAACTATGTGTTTCGTATATGGAGATTATCGTCTGTTGCAGATTTCGATGCTCCAAACACAACGTTGTATGGTTGGACAGACGACATGTCTATTAAGTGGACAAAAACTCCATTTCGAATGACATAATGTCACTTCTCTGTTGTGAAGGCGAGGACTCTGATTTTGCTGCACCAGATACAGAAGAATCACAAGATGATATAATTGACTACTCGGATGATGATGAATACATCTAAATCAACATCTTGAGCCATAAGTGATTTAACGAAAACTGAACTGAGTTACAAATGCCAAGTTTTGCCACTGAAACATTTGCAGCTAAAATTATACATATTGTTTCATGTCGCTGAAACAGAACAGTGTTAGGACCTCTCTGTGTTAGTCCCTTTGTGACACCTTTTTGGGGTGGTATATGGGGACTCACCTCTAAAACCTAAATGTTAATGAGTTTTTGTGTAGTTTAGCCCCCCCCCCCTCCCAAAATCATTATCTATAACCACCACCCCGCCCCCCTCCAATCTGAAATTGTGTAACCTCCCCTGGTTTTGATAGCTATATATCTGCAGTGTATCTGAGACCACTTTAGCAAATCTTTGCTTTGGTTTTAATGAAAATATATGGCTACATCGGAGGCCGGACTCGGGATAGGCGTGTTCGAAACCCTAGTGGTATATGGACACGTTAAACAAGTTACTAAGCTAAGCTACATACTTCACAGAGTGTCCAAATAACCCAATTCTGAGATGAGGGGTATACTTTAGTTTTTGATGTTAGTAGCGTTTTAAATTCAAAGATATTTCCAAACTATATAAGCATTGTATTGCTAACATAATGGCCTTGGTAATAAACATAAAATTATTGACAAAGACACCAAACTTTTATAATTATATCATTCGAAATGTCATTTCCCCCAAAAAAAATGCCAAAAAATTGAGGGGTAGGGTTTCTTTTCGAGTGTATTCGTATATGCACCATGCATTGTTGATTAAATGTTTATATTCGTTGGAAAGCTGCTATTTGATCCAGCTATCCAATGGTACCAAGGTTATTAATATAACGTATTTGGAGATGGAGTAAATGCCTATAAACCTTCACATTGATAGCGAAAACAAAAGTCGTAAAATAGGCCGGGTAACATCAAAAAAAGGGGTCAAACTAGTATTTTGCCCCAGAGTTGGTGCGATCAACAGGCAGATCATACTACAGGAAGGTGTCAGCTACATAAAAATACTAGTCCCATAAATTCCCCTTTTAGGTGACACACCCCCCCCCCCCCCCCCTCCTTCCATCTACACCTGGACTATAACCTTAAAGTCGATAGTTTAAGCTTTATGCTATCTACACAGGTTTTATGCTATCTACGCAGGTTAACTTTGAAGTGACAGAGATGTAATTTATATCCAAGCACCTTTCGTGGGAACTAATATATATTTTCTGAGGAAATACTTAGCTAGGGACAAAGATTAAAAAGCTGAAACCACATTTGTAAAGAACATACTACCGAATTTGATATACCAGTTGTGAAGCACTGGTTGGATCGGGAAATAAGTCTATTATATGGGTAATGAGTCTTCGACCTAATTATTCTCAAATGATCACATTCTACTGCGTTGGACCATTGTCGCAGTTGACAATGTCGAGATTTAAACGGCTAACCAGGGTTCGTTTTAGAATGCTGGAGTAGCGGGATTTCGAACAGTCGATACAGCACTCGCTTGAGGTGATTGGATCGTAGGGACCGCTTGAGTTTAACGCGTTTGGTAAAGACCATGGTGTCTGTTGTGTTGTCTTTGGGAACGTGCATATAATAGATCCTCTGCTGCAAACGGGAAAATGTAGTGGATTTCCTCTGAAGATTTCGTGTCACATCTCCCATATATTTGACATCCAGATGCCCAAAATGCATTAATCAATATACTCTAGTGGTGTCGTTAAACAAAACAGACTGTTCAAGAACGTTGGAATATTGTATGTTTTCTTCCTCCCTTAAAAAAATATCGTATCTGTCTCTATCAGTTAATAATCAATCACAACTTCGGTTTTTTCTTCTATTTTTAGTAACAGTGACTTTGACCTTTGTTTCCAAGAGGCAAATCGCGGTCTCGTTCGAGATATCACGGTCCTATTCCTGTATGTTAAGTTTCATGAAAATCGGATCTGAAATGAAGTCGCTTGATTGATGACGTCGTATTTCTATTTTTAGTTATCTTGATCTTTGTCGCAGAGAGGCAAAATGCTAACTGTTTTAAGATGTCATGATCCTATTCTTATATGTGAAGTTTCATGAAAATCGGATGAGAAATGAAGTTGTTGCGATGTTGTATTTCAAATTGTAAATAACAGTGACGTTTGATGCAGAGGCGAAACACGAACTCGTTCAATATATCATGATCCTGTTCCTATATATGAAGTTACAGGAAAATCGGAAAGGAAATGCAGTCGCTAAAGTGTACATACGAAAGTACCCCACGACGACTCGTCCGAAGGGTATACTAATCACATGTTGGATATATAATAATATTTTTGTCGCTAAATATTATTCTCGTGTTCTTTAAAGTTATTGCACAAATCATAAGTTGGCACTAGAGCTGTTTGTATGAAGAATATTAATAATGGATTTGTGATATTTAATGTCCTCATTTCTGTGCATTCAACTCTAACCAAGGTGAAGGTGAAATGTGTTGTCGTGGTAATGGATATCGCAACAGCGTCACACAATCTGCTGTCAAGAATCTTTTAATGCCTAGAGACGTTTAATTAAAGTGCATTGAAGAACGCTATTCGCGTGTCAATTCCTCGGCCAATAAGTTGTCGTTTCCTTCTTTAACTGGGCGATTTATCGGTGTGTAAATTCGAAACGCTGGTGATAAAACTGCACTTCTTTTTGATGTATTTACGACCTTTCGGATCATTGGCTGACCCACAAATGCTGGTTTCCGATTGACGCATAGCCACCCACGCCATGATAGTACGACTGGACGGAAAAGCTGTGTTATGGGGGGAAGCGTTCGCTGTTGCCTTAGGTCAAACGCTTGATTTGTTGAACGACACCACTGGAACACATTGATTGATTAATCATCGACTAGATCGAGTCAATATTCGATCGGTCGCAGGACCAAAACGTCTCGATTGATTTGTTTTACCGCATTCTAACCAAAAAGATTGTTTTCTTTAAAGCGAGTTTTTAAACACTACGACGTATGTTTCACTATTAAAGCCGTTTTTGATAATTTAAATTAGAATTACTTACATTTTGTGATTTAGAATATTCATTTTCGTACACCTGACGTGATTCTGGTCATCCAGATTTTTATAATACCCCAAAATGTGTTTTTCATAATTCTAAAAACGCACGTTCGTTTTTGAAGTAATCGATATCGAGTCAAGCTCTATCTATTTTTAGCCGGTATTTCCTTGTTTAAACATCACAGACTTTAGTTTCTCTCTGTTATAACCTTACCCAAATGTGCGTTATAGGTTTGTAGATTAACTAAACTTAGTGTCCATTTTCACAGGCTGAAATTATAGGGTTTGCGCCTTTAATGACGCCACTATACTAGAGCACATTCATTTATTAGTCCCCTACCGGTCTAGCTCGAGACACCTCCAGCCCTATCCCTATTCATATTGATATGTGGGGTATCAATAAGGGGAAGGGCTGGAGGTGAGTCGAGCTACTACTGGTCCAACCGAAGGGGACTATAGGTTTCATCTCCGTCCTTCTGTCTGTCTGTCTGTCTGTCTGTCTGTCAGACCGTTCGTCTGTCCCACATATAGTTTTCCGGGTGTTGTGTATAGCTATATTATGTACCGTTACAAATCAAGTTCAACTTTAATCGCGATTTACCCATTTTTGACAGAGTTATGGCCCTTGAACTTAGGATACATGCAAATTTGTTTTAACGACTTCTTTTTTTGGGGGGGGGGGGGGAGGTAGCCCAGTGGTAAAACGCTCGTTTGATGCGCGGTCGGTTTGGGATCGATCCCCGTCGGTGGGTCCATTGGCTGGTAATTGGTATGTAATGTTTGGTCTATGGGGAAGTGCATATAAAAGAATAGCCTGTGTGGCGGCAAGGTCTCTATCGCATCTAAATATACCAGACACCAGACAGTCCAGTGTAAAGTGCTTAGATGTCATTGCACAAAATTAAAGGGACATTCCCGAGTTTGCTGCATTGTAAGATGTTTCCGACTAATAAAATATTTCCACGATTGAACTTACATATTAAATATATTTTCTTGTTTAAAATATCAATGGATGTCTATTCAGTGTGTTTCTGATCGTCTTAATATTTGTAAGAAGCCCAAACTGGATTTTGTCTTCAAATAATTTCGCACGTAAGAAAAAAGCTTATTTTAAGAAATAAAATGAAATTTAACCTAGTACAAATATTAGAACGATCAGAAACACGTTTAATATACAGACACTTAATATTTTATGCAGAAAAATACATTTGATATGTAATTACAAGTCTCTGTTAGTCGATAACATCTTAAAAATTGCAGCAAACTCAGGAATGTCCCTTTAATACTTGTATTGTTTTCCGTTTTGTGCTTTTCATCAACAATGGTCATTTTGACTGCGTGAACACATTTACAGTTACGGATGACAACAACACAAAAAAAACTCCACCCAAAAAACGAAATATTCTGTCATCCTCTGGCAGTTATATTAAATATGACTGCGTTTCATTAGCGTCCATGTTGTATACTAGCATTAGTGTGGAACTCTACTCGTGCAAATAGCGGGATATCAAGCCAGCTAACGAGTTCACGACGTGAACACGGACAAATAACTACCGTTGTTGTATCGACGTGCTCATTTCGTGTCATTCATTATTTATGATATACGAACAAACAGGCAGTACTATTTTGCTTAGTGTAGTCTCCTTGCATATTAGACGCATAAAATTACTGATTTTGTTGTCGCGAACAAAGGTAATTATTATTTATGGCATTGAAGGAAACAAACAGTACACCTGGTCAGCATGACAACACAGATGGAATTCATAAATATGTTGTTTACAATATGTAACAACAACAAAATTTGAACAAAATGTAATCACGCACGGCGGAACCAAGTAGCCCGAGGGGAGCCCCCAGCCCCCCCCCCCCCGGTAATATGTGTAAAAACTAATAATAAAATATGCAGTATATTATATAAATTTACATCTCAAGATTATTTAGTTTATATTGCGAAATATGTTTAATATATTTACAAATTTAAAGTGCTTAAGTCACGAAGATGATAAATATAATATTAATGTCACGCAGGTGATAAATTTTATAATATTGGTGTCGCGCAGGTAATTAAAATTATAATATTGATGTCACGCAAGTGGTAAATATTATAATATTGATGTCACGAAGGTGATAAATATTATAATATTGATGTCACGCAGGTGATAAATATTATAATATTGATGTCACGAAGGTGATAAATATTATAATATTGATGTCACGAAGGTGATAAATATTATATTGATGTCACGCGACAAATATTATAATATTGATGTCACGAAGGTGAAAATATTATAATATTGATGTCACGCATGTGATAAATATTATATTGATGTCACGTAGGTGATAAATATTATAATATTGATGTCACGAAGGTGATAAATATTATAATATTGATGTCGCGCAAGTGATAAATATTAAAATATTGATGCCACGAATGTGATAAATATTAAAATATTGATGTCACGCATGTGATAAATATTATAATATTGATGTCACGCATATGATAAATATTATAATATTGATGTCACGCAGGTAATAAATATAATATTGATGTCACGCAGGTGATAAATATTATATTGATGTCACGCAGGTGATAAATATTATATTGATGTCACGCAGGTGATAAATATTATAATATTGATGTCATGCAAGTGATACATATTATAATATTGATGCCACGAAGGTAATACATATTATAATATTGATGTCACGCAGGTACTAAATATTATAATATTGATGTCACGCAGATGATAAATATTGGTATCACGCAAGGTTGAACCATATCAAATAAATGCAAAACGTGTGTTCGCCACGCGTCTGTTTATTTGTGTTTTCAATGTGTTTGTGCCTGGTTGTGTGTGCTTGTATATGTGTATGTTTGTATGTGCGTATATATATATATATATATATATATATATATATATATATATATATATATATATATATATGTGTGTGTGTGTGTGTGTGTGTGTGTGTGTGTGTGTGTGCGCGCGCGAATAAGTGTACGTTTTACTGGCATATGTGATTTCAGACACTTATGATACCAAACTAAATCCAAATCCATATTGGATCTGTCCCCCAACCTGGTACTCCGATTCGGCCTCATTCGTGGACTCCACGGGTGATGCACCTCATGGGCACAGCTTTTTATTATTACTACAGGTAGACCGACAGAATAAAAGAACACACAGCGTTTATTGTATATGAAATCATGTTTTCAAACTCGCATCCCTGCCAAACATTGTGTATTTGCCCTTGATACGTGATCCTATTTTGTTTGGATCGTGAAGCACGTGGCGTGACGTTGCACGTGCGAAGAGTGTGATTTGAAACCTTGGGTTTGTCATTTATGACTTCACAAATACAACGAACAGTAATTTGAATACCTGCAAAATGCGTGTCCACATGTCTACTAGGGGAATTGGAACCAAAACCCAGGAGTAAATATTTTAAAAGCCTTAATTATATATTTGTTTAATACAGCAAACAAAGTAAACAAAGAAATCTGCAATTTTGTCACAGCATTTCAATATAAAAAATCGATCATTTGTTATTCCGTTTATTATATTCCATGCACCATATACACATATATATACACTGTGCATTCGTTGGACGTATTATTCGGCAGCTGCGCTGGGGAAATAAACAGGATAAACTAGCAATAAGTATGTTATATATACTGTTGAAAATAGGTAGGGGATATTCCATTTCAAATATCAATAATTATAGAATGAAATGAGATATAAAATTCAAAATTTGTGCACAAAGTGCGTTAATGTCCCCACTCAAAGTGCATGAAAAAACCCGCACCGATTGTTTGGATCGTGAAGCACGTGACGTGACGTTGCACGTGCGAAGAGTGTGATTTGAAATTGAACACTTAGTTTGCTGTACGATGTGTGCACACTGTAGTAATATTCTTTCTTGTTTGTTACTGGAACACTAAATCATAACCTTGCTGTCACATTCTTTACAACATTGTGTAACTTTTCAACAACACGACGCCTCCAACGTCATGAACGTCTCAGGGCTGTAGGCATGCTCCAAGTTGGCACCATCCAGCGAATTGTGGCCCGTAGACTTAATGTGTCACAATCAGTCATTAGCCGATTGTGGGCCCGATGTCGTCAAATCAAAAATGTGGATGATCGTCCCCGTTCAGGACAACCAAGGGCTACAATTCCGGTTCAGGGCGTCCAAGGGCCACAATTCCGGTTCAGGGCAGCCAAGGGCCACAACTCCGGTTGAGGACCGCTTCATTAGGACTTACACGTTGACGAATTGAGGTCAGTCAGCCAAGCAAATCGCAAGAGAACTTCGTGTTACAACTGGTGTTACAGTGTATGGCCAGACTATTCGTAAAAGACTGCATAGAAGTAACATCCACGCATGTCGACCCTACGTTACCCCACATTTGACTGCGAGACACTTCTGCCAGACGTCAATGGTGTACACATCGTAGACATTAGGATAACAGGGTTGGGCTCGGGGTAATGTTTTAAGACGAGTCCAGATTCACACTAGACTTCCATGATCGACGGCAACGTGTCTGGCGACATCTCAATGAACGCTACGTCAAAGTCAACGTTCGTCCTCATGACGGATTTGGAGGAGGGTCTGTTATGGTGTGGGATAACATCACCATGACTGCCAGAACCCAGCTGCATATTGTCCATGGGAGGGTCACTGGGCAGTACTACCGTGACAATATCCTGGCACCGATCATTGTACCCTTCGCACGTCAGCCTGCACGCCATTTTGTTTTTCAGGACGACAACGCCCGTACTCACCGGAGTCTACTGGTCACTGCGTATCTGCAGCAACAGAACATCACCACACGACTGTGGCCAGCCCTAAGCCAAGACCTTTCACTCATTGAGCACACGTGTGACATCATTATGGACGACGTCTCCGAGAACGTCAACCAACCAACTTAGCTGAATTAGGCGCCGCTCTCTAGAGGAATGGGACAGCATCCTCCAAAAGGTTATTGGACGTTTAATCAGGAGCATGCCACTGCGTCGGATTCGTGCGTGCTTAGCGAATCGCGGGGTTTTTACCCATTACTATTGTCCGAACCAAATTGTTAACAACTACGAAAAATTACTCTCCTACCTTTAATTGCCGTTAGATTTCCTCCAAAGTTTGTCCAGACACAAATTTTGAAAAAACCATTACAATGACACAGATTCCACATACCAGATGATAACTGTCACCAATATCGACTTCGCTGAGAGCGCATAGGGCAAAAAGCATGTATTTTTCTGCCAGCTGCCATTTTGACTTTTTTTGGAATATTCTGAAAGAGGGGTGAAAGGATAGGACTTAATCTAACAACGTCATAACGTGTTATGATATAAAAGCAAACGTGATGACGTCATATTATTTATTATTATTATTATTATTATTTTAATGATACCACTAGAGATCATTGATTTCATATTAATTGTGTCACATACTTTGGAGGTTTTCACCCCTCTTTGAATCATCTTATATTATTATAAGGTGAGATTTTGAGTTTATTAAACTGTTGTTGTGTTTGTATTTTGCATTAGTAAATGATGTCATAACACGGTGAGGTGAGACTGCAGCCTTTTATTAAATTCAGTAAAATATGTGTATGTACAATTATAAGCAAGAGTCTTATATACTACATAAAACAGGTGTTTCGTGAAATGAGCAGTGTTAATATACCCAGCAACAAAAGAAACGGGAATATTATTTTATTATTATATTATTTTGTGTCTACTGAAATTACCAATGTCATGTGAACATTTTAGGCTCATTTTCACAGTCTGTTTACCGAATCAGTTTTATCATGAACAAGACAGGAACAAATATTCGCGTTTCTTTTGTACGGTATACTTCATAAAGTGATATGTTGGTAGATAAATGCCCAGTAGTTAAACATTTGAAACAATGAACATATGGAATCTGGGTTTGGGAATGTTTTATGGGTACTAGTATGTAAAGAAAACAGATATTAATGCAATAGATGTCACAGCTTAAAACTGCATTATAAACCTGCTTAAAGGGACATTCCTGAGTTTGTTGCAATTCTTAAGATGTTATCGACTAACAGAGACTTTTTGACGATTGTAATTACATATCAAATATATTTTTCTTCATAACATATTAGTGGCTGTGTATTAAACGTGTTTCTGATCGTTCTAATATTTGTACGATGTTAAATTTCATTTTATTTCCTAAAATATATTTCTTTCGTATGTACAAAATTATTTGAAGACAAAATCCAGTTTGGGCTTCTTACAAATATTAAGACCACCAGAAACACAATGGATATACAGACACTGATATTCTAAACACGAAAATATATTTAATATGCAAGTTTAATCGTGGAAATATTTTATTAGTCTGAAACATCTTACAATGCAGCAAACTCGAGAATGTCCCTTTAACGCAAGAACGATACTTACTACTGACTAGTGCATTGATTAGTACTATTGTATCTATGTATCGAGTCTTCACCAACACTTTTGAGTCTGTTGACTAGCATTCTAAGATTATATTAAACAGACAACAGTATTATCAATAGTCACATGCAAACATTTTGTAAACTGTACAATAGACATGTCGGGAACAATATTATTTTCACAAATAATTATAATATAATAGCAAAACGACTAGCATGGAAATAATGTTTCCAGTTGCTCTAGGATTAATAAGAGAAAGCATAACACATGTACAATATTATACATATTATAAAAATAATGTAACTTTGAAATTTAAAGCTAAATTACTTAGGCTCCCTCATTGGCAAATTTAAAATGTTTACCATCAGCCTATGTCCATTTTAAAAGAACGTTGTAAGAATGTAAACTATATTTATAAAATGTTTTTTATCTTGGTGTTGTTTGCATAACTAATTGAAATTAAATACAAAATGTAATTACTTTTAGACATGTAAAACACGTGCATTATGGTTTACGTTCAATTATGTTAATTAGGTAATTAATATACAATCGCAAACGTTTCTATAAGGCACAAAATAACTTTAAAAGGTACGTTCTTACCTCTGGGATCGTATTTTATTTGCTTAACTTAAACTCAAGAGCATTTCAATGTCATATAATGAAAGCATGGTTTCAGTTTTAACCAACTCTCCAATATTAGAGGTGTTGTGTTACTAAGTTCTGTTGCCACGGAGGTCCGGACACCAGCCAGGATGACAACAGGTGGTGTTATATATATATATATATATATATATATATATATATACATAGATAGATAGATAGATATAGATACATACATACATACATACAGGGCCATCGGAGCCGGGGGGTATTGTTGGTTGTTTTATTATTTAATTATACTATCAAATTCAAGCATACTTAGCCTATAATGTGCATGGAGACATTAGATACAAAATAAAACCTATTTTAACACAATCTCAAACTGTAATATCACTGTGCAACTATTCCAATCTAACTGCTAATAATGCCATGAAATTCCATTCAACTTTAACTGACTTACATACAAAGCAGCAGTCTGGCAATATTTTATCAGATGTTGACCAATTTAATTCATTCACTCGATCTATGAAATCTGAGAGTGTGTCGCTTGAGTGTTTTATCTAAATTATGTTGCAGCATAATGATAACCGAAATAGGGCCGTACAAGCACATCTACTTTGAGAAATACTAATTTTCCACAGACAATTCTGTGTACGTGCCTGTAATTCTTCAATTATTATTTTTTCATTATTATTATTATTATTATTATTAATATTATTATTATTGTTGTTGTTTTATGTACAGTTTCGTTAATATGTATTTTTTCATTCATCGTGTGTTCATGTAAGCCCGTGCACAAATACACATTGCAGCTATTAAAACCTAGCACTAATGCATCACTTAGTAACGGCTCTGAACTATATCATTATATATAAAAATAGGTTCCTCAAACTATCCTAATTTCTGATGGATGAGTTAGACACATCACCACAGAGACCGTCCAGCCCACCGTTACCGCTACAACACAACAGGCCATGATCACCAGTTTCATGTAAAAAAAAAAAAACCAGAAAAAAGAACCCAAATAGGTACACAATAGATACATATTTAAATCATAATGAATAATTATCCAGTTATCTGTTGCTCATTTAGTGCTCCTGAATATCGTGAATTCACAGGTTCCCAATTGTGAACACGACTTCACCAAGTAGAGAGCGTTCAGGCGATTTATAGACAATCTAAATTGTCACTCCAATCTCACACACCACATACTTGCACGAATGATTTGTGTTTGGCCTGTCAATTTGTCCACCAGTTGTGAAGATTGAGACGGAAAATCCTACCCCAGTTCAGAAGTTGTATTAACGGGTTATTTCGCCAAACGAACGCTTATCACAACTTGTCAATTGGATAATACGATACTGACGACTTCTAATGTCATCGCAACAGCAAGTGTCACAAGTAAAAGCTGTAGAACACTTATTTGATATTTTTATTTGCCTCATAAAGTCTTGTCGAATTACCCATGTGCTTAATGTTAAAAAAGACATCATCTGGTACAATCGAAGAAATAACTACACCATTCAAAACAATATCGGATATCAAAATACAAAAATATCACAATGATGTATTAATTAATTTAAATTATCATTAAAAATTGTATCCTTTATAAACTTTATATTTACACCACACAATAAAATTGTCATTACATAAAACATTTCAAAAAAGCAAATTTCATTCACAAAACGCTACATTATTAGATATTTCTATCTTTTTTCTTATAGTATCATAGGTCGAAATTGGCTAAAATTCGTACAGAACATTCGGTCCGGGAAGCTACAGATTCTGCCGGCCCGAATCAAAACCCCTGCTGGACCAAACATGATTGGCTGAAACTAATATGTAAATATAAGCATAAAATAATTACCGGTTTGACGGGATGACAGGCAAAAGGAATTTCCAAAACTGGTGGGCACGTCAGCGTTTTGATATGTTCGACACGTGTATTGTAAGTTACATCTTTATAAAAATAGGACATTCCGTGATTGTTCATGATAAAATGGCCGTCACTTCTGACATGCGAGGTTCATTACATGATAACCGTTGACAGCGAGGACATACGGGTTTATTAAAAGTGTACTTATGCTTGTGCTTTGCTTTTTTAAACGATGATAAGGGACTTTTGCAAATTTAAATTTCTTGAATTACTCCGTTTTGAGGTCAAGATGAAACTGGGGAGCCACCTTCAATACAACAATTACTACATCAAACTATTAAAACGTCGCACCTGGACAGAGATAGTGCTGCACAATCACGACTTTCCAAAAAAGTAGTCCAATCTCAAACTTATCAACACGCACACCAGGATAAAGACACAAATATGTCCCCTCTAATAGGACCAATACCCCCATCAGCCCAGAAAGTTTCCAGTTCGAAAAAGAGTATTCTGAAGAAAAAAATGTTGGTGTAAAGCTTTCAGGCTTCCTCGTTCGACAAATAGAAATGGATAACCTATAGTGAAAATGAACATAAGGCTTATTGCCATACCTGTTTCTAGTGCTTTCAAAGAAAACAACCATCGACGCCTGCAATAGAGTGATTTCTTACAGAAGGAAACTAACTGGAGACACAGTACTGAAAAGAAGGGATTTGCACAAGATGAACATTCGGACGGCCACAAAGAAGCGACTATGAAAATGGTTATCATCCCATCAGCTACTAAGGATGCAACACCCATGCCATAGAGAAGTCTGTTAATAGAAAGCAACTTCTTAAAATTATCTCAGACATTCGCTTTCTAGTCACGCGATTATGATAGTCGAGGTGATTATAATAGTTGCGCTACTGTTTCTGAACCGGACTCAACATGTATGCGTTTATTGCACTTACGAAGTAAAAACATCCCAACGTTATTAGAGTGATTTCAAAACAAAAGCAGCGAGTACACCACCGCAAATATCCATGTCCTTAAGAGTTTTGAGGCAAATAGCAGCAAATATTTTTAAAAACTGACTTTGTTAGCATAATGGCGCATGAGATCACCGACATTTCTAACAGGAAAGAGGCTGTTCTGTGTATCAGATGGGTTGAGGAAGACTTAAAGCTCACGAAGACTTCATTTGGCTATATAAAGTTGAACTCATCGACGCAAAATCAATCACACCTGTTATCAAAGACACACTTCTTCGAATGAACCTGGCAATTACCAAACGTCGAGGACAGTGCTACGATGGTTGTAGCACCATGTCTGGTACCAAGGTAGGTGTTGCTGCCAATATAAAACAAATAGAACTACGGTACCTATACACGCACTGCTATGGGCACGCTTTGCATTTGGCATGTGCTGATAGTATTAAGAAATGTAAAATTATGAAACATACTATGGATTCGTGTTACGAAATCACGAAATTGATGAATAAATCTCCAAAGCGTGGCTCGAAGTTTCAAAAAATACAAATGAGTATGGCAGAAACACCTGCACCAAAAATGGATATGCTGTGTACAACAAGGTGGATTGTTCGTACAAATGCATTATTAAACATCATCCGGAATTATAAATGTCTTGGTGAGTTGTGGGACTGGTCACTAGACAATTGTTCCGACACGGAAATGAAAGCTCGTATTCGCCGCATCCAATCACATATGAAATCATTTTCGTTCTTCTTTGGTCTTGGTTTAGTAGAGTGCGTGCGTACATGGGGAAAAACTGAGTGCCTCATTGCAAGCACAAGATCTCCCAGCAGCTGAAGGGATAGCCATGGCCACAATGACAGTAAAAACACTGCAGAAAATGCGAAACGACAATTCATGATTTGTTGTGGAGGAAAAACAACGAAGTCTGCGACAGAGGTCGGTATAGGCGAACATCGACTTCATCGAAGAACCCAATTCCCCAGACATTCGACTTTCACAGCCACACTATCCAGAAACAGCGAATACATGTCTCGAGCTCTTTATTTTGAAGTGCTTGACCTCATGATAAATGGACTCAAAACACGATTCAACCAAAAGGACTATGGTATATATATGAAAAGTGAGCAACTAATTGTGAATGCTGCTTCTGGTGTTAGTTATGCAGATCAGCTTGCAAGTGATTTGAAGGCACAGTTATTCACACTGACAAGAATCACATAATGTGTGACATCATTCGGCGCTTTCAAGCACTTTCCAATGTAGAATAAAATAGAAAACCTTAAAGGGACATTCCCGAGTTTGCTGCATTGTTAGATGTTTCCGACTAATAAAATATTTCTACGATTAAACTTATTTTCTTGTTTAGAACATGAATGTCTCTATATTTAATGTGTTTCTGGTCGTCTTAATATATTTGTAAGAAGCCCAAAATGGATTTTTTAACGTAGTACAAATATTAGAACGATCAGAAACACGTTTAATACAGAGTCACTAATATTTTATGCAGAAAAATATATTTGATATATAATTACAATCGTTAAAAAGTCTCTGTTAGTCGATAACATCTTAAAAATCGCAGCAAACTCAGGAATGTCCCTTTAAAATGAGTATTAACATTGCTAGAAATACCGTGCTAATTGTGTACGATTGATAACAAGGCAAAAGGAATAAAGGTACATTTTACCATCTGAAAGATGTACGTAAAGTATTTGAACAAAGCGTCTCACATGCAATATTTTTTTGTTTAACGACGCAGGCGTTTGGTGTCAAATAGCTGGTGTTGTCGACTAAAACCTGAATGGGTGGTCAACTAGTACAACGGCAGTCTCGACATTGTGGAATTAGGTGTTTGGTGTCAAATAGCTGGCACAATGTTATCATTAATGTACTTGTTATCTAAGCTATAAACTTGAGAATTTGGGCAGTAGCATCACCGGGGTGTACCTAATTTTAAAGGGACATTCCCGAGTTTGCTGCATTATAAGATGTTTCAGACTAATAAAATATTTCCACGATTAAACTTGCATATTAAATATATTTTCGTGGTTAGAATATCAGTGTCTGTATATCCAATGTGTTTCTGGTCGTTTTAATATTTGTAAGAAGCCCAAACTGGATTTTGTCTTCAAATAATTTCGTACGTACGAAAGAAGTATATTTTAGGAAATAAAATGAAATTTAACATAGTACAAATATTAGAACGATCAGAAACACGTTTAATACACAGCCACTAATATTTTATGAAGAAAAATATATTTGATATGTAATTACAATCGTCAAAAAGTCTCTGTTAGTCGATAACATCTTAAGAATTGCAACAAACTCAGGAATGTCCCTTTAAATAGCTACGGGACAGTTAATAACAAAACTATTGCATGGTTTGCATGGTAGTTTTTCATATTGAGGTTGCTCAATTACATGCACCACCACCCACCACTCACCCCAGCTAGGTACAGCCCTGATTTGAACCTCACCATCATACACTTCAATAATTTATTAATTTTAATAGGATAATCATAACACAGTTAAACACCAAACAACCGAAGTCTACTATGTACTGAGGTGTCGATAAACACATAGTCGTGTCTTGTTCCAAACCAAATCTCTCCGGAGTCGTTTAGTATTGCAGATCACTGCGTCCACATGTGGCCGAACCACTTGGAGAGAGGAGAGAGATGGATGGGCAGCCACTCTGAAAGAGCTAGCAAGGATATCTCTTCGTTTAATAATTTGTTCCTCACTAGGTAGCACCCGAGGAAGACGCCACCCACGACAACTCCATAGCTAACTCGCTTCAGAAACTGTAAAAAAAAATAATAGACCGCATCTTCATCATCATCATAATCATCATCATACATTGTCTATTGTATGCCTACCAAGTGTCAGGAACAAATATGTTAAGAATTCCCTTTACATTACTGGGTGGGGTTTTTTGTAATCGTTGTAGAATACTGTACTGTTTCTTTTACCGCTGTTAAAATGTATAAATCCGTTGTGAGGGGGTGAGGGGGTGTACTCTGGGGCGGGGACGTTGCAATGTAGTTGCTATGTGGACATTACAATATTTGTTTCATTGTAAGTGTGTTCACTTTATTTCTGACACGTAATCATCAAGAACACACAAAGCACTGGAGTGTCATGAAACATGCATTGGTCTCAGTTTGCTTCATCGCTAGATCTAGCTCAGTCGGTAAAGCGCTCGCCTCGTGTGCTTGGGCCGTAGGATCGAGCCTACTCGGTTGACCAATTATGTTTTCCAGTCCCAACCAGTGTTCCATAATTGGTATATCAGAGACCATAGCATGTGCTGTCTTGTCTGCGGAAAAGTGCATATAAAGAGTTACTAAATGTGACATCCAATTGTTGATGATTAATTAATCAATGGGTTCTAACTGATGTCGTTTAACAAAAAAACAAAAAAAAAATTATTCAACTTTCTCCATTATTTCAGAATTACGTACTTGGTCACATTCCTGACAAGATTTTGTTTTGTATTCATGAATTATGTGATAGAACACGATAAAAAAGCAGTCAAATTAAGCTCCAATCTCATGAACACGTCAAAGATTGTGAGCGATTCAAACATGTATCGGTATGTTTTCTTTTTAGAAATTGTGAACGATTCGAAAATAATACGAATATGTTTTCTTTTCGGAAATCTTACCTGGTCCTGCCATTGCCGATTCAAGATACACTGCTGGTAACGAATCCTTGTGAATGAAACCTGACAGGAAGACAAACAACATTTCAAAAGATATACTTAAAATTAACTTCCAGTTTGCAATCAGAACGAACACCCACGAGTAAACTAAAATAACCATCAAAACCAGGAACGAAGAAAACATTTCCATTAAGTACTGAGAAATTGCACATATCAGTACTAAAACAATAATTTTGAAATCAATACTGAGAAATGTTCCTTTTGATATTAATAGATTTGGGGTAATAGTTTTTTTAATTTCTAAACTAAGTTGGGTTTGCTGAATCCAAAAAGAACGTTTGACATTTGAAAAATTATACTTTTGGGTTTGAAGTCGTAGGAAAAAATGGAGAACATTGTCACGAAAGAGCCAAGGGAAATTACTCGCAACAAACTGAACCATACAGAGTTAATCATTGTTAGTAATAATTGTATATGCGGTCATAGTTCGAGCAGACGGCCTCGGTGGTTTCGTGGTTAAGCTATCGGACATAAAGCTGGTGGGTACTGGGTTCGCAGCCCGGTACGGGTCCCACCGAGAACGAGTTTTAACGACTCAATGGACAGATGTAAGGCCATTACACTCTCCTCTCTCTCACTAACCATTAACAACTAACTCACTGTCCTGGACAGACAGCCCAGATAGCTGAGGTGTGCCCAGGATAGCGTATTTGAACCTTAATTGGATATAAGCACGATAATAAGAGTTGAAAAAACAATAAGCAGACGTTCGTGGTATTGTACAAGTATACAATGTATATATTCTCATTTTGTTTTGTTTGAGGGTGGGGTTTTTGTGTTTGTTTTTGTAGTTTTATGTTTGTTTGTTTTTTGGTGGGGGTTTTTGTTTGTTTTTTTGTTCTTCTTCTTTGTTTTGTGCTTGTTCGTGTGTGTACATTTGTGGATTTTTTGTTATAACATTTATTTTAAAGTTTTATACTTTGATGATAATACAATGAATTACATAAAACAATCATATTGTAACTTTGACGTCGGGTCGTCAGCTGAACTTGACCAGACATAAGCCTCGATGGTGCAGTTGTTAAGTCATACATTTTAAAGGTGCAATGTCAAAGTTACATAATAGCTGCTTCCTGCCAAACGTATTCATTAATGTTGTCTTTGAATTGTACCTTCAACTATATGCCCGTAAACATTACAACAAATAATTTAATTTTCTGCTAAAAATAAATAAATAATAAAAAAAATACTGAAGAGTCTTTTGTAAACGAACGAGGGAATTAGGTGCGTTCCTTTGAGTCCCACACTCCATAACGTTACGTCAGGCGGATGTTGCCGAAACGTTTGCTGTCTCTGTGCCACTCCTCTGCCTTTGACGGACTTATCTAGCTTCAGTCAACTTGCCACATTTTGTGAATTCGTCGTGATAAGACAGGATAATATAGTCGTACTATACGCGATTATTTAGTGGCGTGCAAGCACATTACAATTTTGATATTCCCTAGATATGTATGCAAACATATGTAAGTGATCGGTTTATTTCTTGTTATTTATCAGTTATAAATATAAAAATAGTGAAATATGACATAGGTAACTGTGATACTATACCTTGTAGGCTAGTAGGTGCTGGGTTCGCATCCAAGAACCGGCTGCTACTCTGGTTTTAGAGCTATACATTAAACCGAATAATCATTTCAGGAAACTAGTCTATATAGTTTGCAAACGTTTAGGGAAACCGGCTGCCTGAACGTTGACCTGTCATCAAATGTCACCTGAGTTAGCATTGCCAGGTCACGTGGTGTTAACAGACGACGTATGACATTAGACATGTCGTCATTAGGTGGTGTTGGTTATGTCATAATTAAATATACTACTGATACCTTTGTTGGCTGTTTTCAAAAGCTAGGATGTGAAAATAAAGTGCGACCAAGTGGGGGCGACATTCGGCTGTACTGACTCTCGAATGATGCGGTTGTATTCCGAGAACGTGGTGATTTCTGTTCCCCCCCCCCCCCCCCCACCCTAGGGGCTGTGTTGCGTACGCTTGGGCCTTTGTCCAGGTATCGCATAGAACACGACGGCGACTCAGCGACTGTCACGCTAATCTACGGCGTGGACAAGAAGCGACGCTCACCTAGCAGAAGACGGAGGAGGCGACCTAAGACTACCCAGGTGGGACCTAACTTGGTCGCTCAACCGACAGGGGCGGCCCCTCCTGTTCCGAAACGGAGGACGAGACCGACAGGGGCGGTGCAGGGTGATCCAAACCCGGTGGCTAAACCACCGGGAGCGGTTCATTCTGCGTTGTCGCCCCCAGCTACTCGACCGAAGCACTCGCCAGGAGTGGCCCGGGGGGGGGGGGGGCCAAAGCTGTCAGCTCCACTGACAGTGGCGGTCCCTCCTGTAGACGTACCAACGCAGATGGAGACGGGACATGTGGTCATTAGTGACCCCCCAGCCAGCTCATCAGCGCCTCCGGAAGTTGTTGCGGATCCAGCGGCGGTCCAGCGGGAGTCCAAGAGGAGGAAGGTGTCTGCAGCCACCATACCAAAGACATCCGACCAACCCGACTGGACTCTCGTCTGCGACAAGCTGCCAGCTAAATACCGAGGAGCAGTCTACGGCGACTTTACCGATAGCGCTCTAATCAAGGGACCTTGGAGAGAAGATCATTGGCGCCAACTTCCAACTGGACAAGTGAAGTACCAGCTACAAGGAGCCCTTCACTCGGACCAACTCTACATGACGGCACAGCAGGACGGACTGTACAGGCAGGGACTCCTGATGCCATCGATGCCCAACGCAACCATCCACCGCATCTTGAAGATGGTACTGCGGGACATCTATCCAGGAGCCATCAACAGAAACATCGCCATGTTGACTGAAGGACTCCCCAACTTCAGGCCTGAACAGTCCATCACTTCGCTATGGTTCCTCCTATGAGTCCGCGGCTCAAAATTCTTATGTTTATTTTTTTTTTATAAATAGTCCAACGCACTTTACTTTGGTGCCCAATCAATTGCTCAACTCACCTTAAAACCTTTCAGGCCGAGCAGTCAAAAAATCTTTGGATTTAAATTCTTAGTCCAGACATGTGTAGAAGTGTAGAATGTCGTTAGGATTTTAGGACTTAGGTCTTTGACCGACCACTAAATTTTGTATTCCAAATTTTGCCCACCTCAAACTTACCCCCCCCCCCCCCCCCCCCCCCTCCTGGCCCGCATTTAGTCACTGGCGAAAGTCAGAGATTAAGCCCGTGACAGGCGTGCGTGAAACCTTCGTGGTATATACGCACGTGTAAAAGCTTTCACTCACTCACTCAAAAGCTAGTCAGAATAAATTATATATAACTTACCATAGTGTATAGTGGAATCCACGTGTTTGGAAAGAGGGCGTAGAGTAAATTATCCAATTTCTTCCTTAGAATAAAAAGTCGTGAATTCACACCTTGCCGCATCTGTAAAATAGCAAAACTACTAATTAAGCTTACATATTTAATAAGATTGAATTATAAACTGATTATAAATGGCTTAGAAAATTAAATTTTTCGCAAGTCAGCCATTTTTAACTTTGTTTAACAGACATATAATATACTAATATTATTATTATACTTTAAACATTAAAACAATATAATATTCCGTATAACATCAGACGTCATCGACGTAATATCGTATGATCCAAATGGAACAAGGCTTCAATTAGACGCTGAAACTAATGTCATGAGATAGCCATGGTGGAATAAATGCACGGAAAGGGACCCAATTATAGGTATAGGCAGTTGATTCATCCATAGATTTGATATAATATGTATATATTCTGTATATTAGACATACTTTATGTAGTATCTTATGGCCCTTAGGGAACACCGTTTCGATTAGACCCAAGAATTAATCCGTGGTGGAAAAGGACCCAATAGCAGATTGCTAGAAAGTTAATTGATATATAGATTTGTTCGAAGCTAATTACTGTACGAACAAATTAGTTGCTAACAATACAATATTAACATTTGCTATGTAGTTGTACATGGTGAGGTCACAGATTGTTAACTCACCTCTTTGTAGGTGTACATGGCGAGGTCACAGATCGTTAGCTCACCTCAATGTAGTTGTACATGGTGAGGTCACAGCTCGTTAACTCACCTCAATGTAGTTGTACATGGCGAGGTCACAGATTGTTAACTCACCTCTATGTAGTTGTACATGGCGAGGTCACAGATCGTTAACTCACCTCAATGTAGTTTACATGGCGAGGTCACATATCGTTAACTCACCTCTATGTAGTTGTACTTGGCGAGGTCACAGATCGTTAACTCACCTCTATGTAGTTGTACATGGCGAGGTCACAGATCGTTAACTCACTTCTATGTAGTTGTAAATGGCGAGGTCACAGATCGTTAACTCACCTCTATGTAGTTGTACATGGCGAGGCCACAGATTGTTAACTCACCTCAATGTAGTTGTACATGGTGAGGTCACAGATCGTTAACTCACCTCAATGTAGTTGTACATGGCGAGGTCACAGATCGTTAACTCACTTCTATGTAGTTGTAAATGGCGAGGTCACAGATCGTTAACTCACCTCTATGTAGTTGTTCATGGCGAGGCCACAGATTGTTAACTCACCTCAATGTAGTTGTACATGGTGAGGTCACAGATCGTTAACTCACTTCTGTGTAGTTGTACATGGCGAGGTCACAGATCGTTAACTCACCTCTATGTAGTTGTACATGGCGAGGTCACATATTGTTATCTCACCTCAATGTAGTTGTACATGGCGAGGTCACAAATTGCCTTGGCGTCAATGTTCCTCATTTCAGTGAAGGCTGGCAGCGCTTTTGCTACAAACAAGATACATGTAAATATTTATCGAAATATTCAATATATCCTGAGTTTGTTGCCATTTTCTTGTTTATAATATCAGTGTCGGTATATCTAATGTGTAGTAGCTAAAACTTCATTTTACTTCCTACTATATATTTATTCGTAGGTAGGAAATTATTGCGAGGTAAAATCTAGTCTCGGCTTCTAGAAACAGTCTGGCGATCTGAACATCTTGTATACAGAAACACAGATATTCTAAACAAGAAAATGCATTTTGCATATAATATTAGTGCTGTGAAATGCTCTGTCCGCCGGAAATGTGTTACAATAACATCACATTGAGGACAGTCTCTTTAAAACATGTACAGATTAAGTGAATGCTATTGAGATCGAGTTGTCATTAAACGTTATGAATTAAACAAACTGACGGAAAGAAATAAGGGATCACATTAACACGAAAGACTAACTGTAACCAAAACAGACATCCAAAGTGTCAGGATGTTAACTGTGTTAATGACATTGATTCAGTCTGACATCACTAACATTCAATCTGACATTATTGTGAAAGAAAAGTGAACCGGGATACCCCATAAGATGGTATACTTATATTTGACTTGTTTTTAAGGAATCTGCATACGACTGAACCCTGACATCAAAATACTTTTGTTGAATTAAGAAAACCTTCCTAAAAACAAAGTGCTCAAAGACATGTACACATCAAAATATTTTCTATACAAAGAGAAATGTATACCCGACCGCCATTTTGCACAGTGCGCATTATATTAAATGGCGTGTAATATTAAACACACCTAAATAAATATACACTCCACTGTCATTTAAAATAAACTGTAGCAAAACGAAAATATTAATTTTTAATGGAACCACTAGAGATTATACACATACTTTCAAGATCGGAAACACTGTTCTAGAGAATGTAAATGAATATAAATATCTTGGAATTATCTTTACTAAATTAAATAACTTCCGTATTACTAAAACTAAGCTCAGCCAACAGGCTACTAAGGCCATGTATTTTGTATTATTAAAAGCCAAAAATAATCATTTATCAACCGAATGTAAATTAAAAATGTTTGATTCAATAGTCCTTCCAATCTTGTTATACGGATGTGAAGTCTGGGGACATGAGAAAATTGATATATTTAATTCCGTACAAATACATTTTTAAAGACATATTTTACCTATTAAGAAAGCAACACCATTTTCATGCTCTTTGGAGAGTTAGGGAGACTTCCTATTGAATTAATAATTTATAGAAGAATGGCTTTTATCAGGAAAGCAGTCAACATTTTCGACGTTATTGTATAAAGTAATGCTAAATGACTATATTGTTAACGGATCAGAATATAAATGGGCCATTACTATTAAAAACAATTTGGAAAACTTGGGAATGGGTAATGTCTGGGTAGCTCATACTTTCAGATCAGTTAATTGTCTCTCGCAACAAATTAAACAAAGACAAACTGATCAATATTCACAAACATGGAGAAGTAACATATCATTATCTTCGAGAGGCAAAACCTACCAATTATATAAGGAACAACTAATTTTAGAAAAACACATTAATATACTTCCAGAAAAACTGTGGAAACCACTCTTAAAATTCAGAACATCAAACTATTATTTACCGGTAGAAACGACGCTGGAATAATATTTCATTAGAAGATAGAATTTGTACCCTGGGCAATGAAAGTGAAATTGGTGATGAGTTTCACTATCTTTTCATTTGCCACTTTTTTTGTAATTTTAGGACTCAATTTTTACATCCCTATTACTATACTCGACCAAGTACTTATAAATTCAAAGAACTAATGCAAAACAAACGAATCAGTACGCTAAAGAATTTAGCAAAGTTTATAAAAGTAATTATGAATGCATTTAAACATCCTTGATATTTCACATCCCCAACCCCCAGAAGTACATTATATATATATATATTGAACATTAATTTACCAATAACAATTTTAACTAGTTCTACCAGCTAAACAGTTTATATATTTGTATTTTTATGAATATTCACAGCTTTATGTTGTATGCACATGTTCATAGGAATTAATTCACAATCATTGTAATTTAACTTTTGTATTTCTCTTTCATCTTGTCACGTGTTTATAGAAATATGATGTATATATTCCTCCTACGCCGTTGTGCAACGGCCAGAGAGTAAATAAAGTCTTGTCTTGTCTTGTCTTGTCTTGTCAAAGTTTCGTCTGCATCGCAGATTTATTGCATAAGAGTTTTGATGACGTCACGTGACAAACATCACTCTTGAAAACAATAGTCCGGTTTACGGGAGTAGCTGTAGAATGTCAACATTAGACTACGACATGCATTTAATCTCTTCACATCATAAAATGGCATGGATATTAGTATTTGTTGGTTGATTTTGACAATAAAGTGAATAAGATAAACCATTATTTCATCAAATCAATCTACATTACAATGCGTGTGTGCAGAAACCATTTCCCGTTAATAGGCTGGTTCACAGTTACTTTAGGATATTGACATTTAATCCCATATTACATTTTGTACTATACACGGCGTACATAATAGCTTTACGACGCTAACAGTGAATTAAATTTGGTCTACAATACCAAGCACGTTCACTTATTTCTTTCTCTCAGTTTAGTTGAAATAAAGTAAATCCTGGTTAAATAGAAAAACACTGAACTTACTGAAGTCATCGTTGTACTGATTCAGCATGTCATCAAGCACAATGCAATCCTCCATTCCCTGGGAAATAAATGTTATGACAAAGTGATGATTTTAACATTAACTAGTATACACCAACATTGGTGCTTGCAAATTGTGGGGGTTCACAGAAACAGTTTAAAAACAAAAAATCAGATTTAATATTGTTATATAATGTGCAAAATTAGAGGTTTGTAAATTATAAAGACTATAAACAGCAGTAGAAATGTAATAATAAGCCATAAAAGATTTGTAAGTCAGTCGAACTAGATGATATCTAGTTAAATATTTAATATGTCTACATCAAAATAGTGCATAATGTTTTGGCATATTCGATAGTTTATTCCCAAATGATGATAATATTCGAATTGTTCCACACATACAAAACAAAAAACCGAACACAGTTAGTAGGCATTACTAAAGATTTTAATATGCTATTTAAAAATGAACTTACTGCATTCATTCCTTGACCGTAGAATGGAACCATCGCATGTGCTGCATCCCCCATTATCAGACCTTTGCCATCCACGTGGTATGGGTGGCACTACAATAATAACAAATATATATCAACTGTACTGGTTGAGTAAATTAATTAATTATGCATTTCATCTTGGTAAGGAAGTACCTAGTGAAGCCATGAAAGGGGGCGTTGACCATTAATCTCGGAAAATAATGAAAACCTGTCAGTTTAGCTTTGAAGTGACCGTTTCTGTCTGTCTGGACAAAAGTACGTTAAATTATTGTTATGTGCCTTAATTGTTTAAAGTCCAACTTCGGCTATTTTAGTCTAGGTACGGACATGTCTGGTAAATATTATTTTGTAAAGTTATGTCATTAATATTGTTTACATATGTACACTGTGGCTGGTGTAGGATATAAAATTTTGTATCTCGTTATGATGAGATAATTATCATTACAACGGGATAACATGACAATCAATGTACGGTAATCGACAACATTTACAACATATATTTTTTATGCACAAACGTCTATATGTTTCATTTTAGCCGCAAGTCCAACAAAACTCACTTCTCTATCTCTCTCTTTCACACAAATACACACACACGCACACGCACACACATGATGTACGTACATAGACAGATATATAGATAGACAGATTGAGAGACAGATAAACAGATAGACAGACAGACCGACAGATAGATAGATAGATAGATAGACAGGTATATGTAAGTATATCTGGTTTAAAGAATGATAGTGTCAGACAGCGGAGTGTCGCACACTAACCAACGATACATACCTTCACTGACACGAGAGGTAACGCTGGGGTGTTCATGTAGGTGTTCTTCAGGTTATCTCTAAATGTAGAAAAGAGTTGTCTTGTCAGTACATAATACATTTATATTTCCACAGGAAAAGAATCGGTGTTCTACGGGTATACATCTTTAGCTGTCATCTGAGTGATATATGTTAATTGTGACATTTGGTGCACGTACTGGTAGAGCTCCGTTTTGTCATATGATCTATTCTTTTATCACTTAGCAACAAGGAGTCTTTTTCAGCCACTTTTCAAAATATTGGAACCACATACACGGTTTTTGGGCGTTTGAAGAACTAGCAGGGTAAGCAAATCCAAAATTAGCATGTAAATCATATAACACATCACGACCGACCGGTCACTTGAACACTCACCTACGTGTCAATTAGGATTGCATTTGTAAATCAATATGTTGTAAACACTTTTCTATACAACAGCCAACTGTATATAAAGGACAGTCCACATATGTTGTCCCTAAGTTGAAACACTGTGTATATAAAGGAATTAATAATAAGATATAGTGAAAATCGCTGCCGCCACGCAATGGGTTACTCATTCCGATGAGCAGTAACGGCTCTTTTATATGCAGCTGCATTCCAAAGACAGGATAGTATACGTTTTTCACATTTGCATTACTACCAAACAGCTATATAGGGTTGCATTTTTACATGGATTACAACTAGTGAGTATTAAAGTACACAAAAATGTATTGGTTTAATACTAGACTCAGAATACCAACTAGGATGACAAAGGTGGCCACATGTCTGCTCTCACGACTTCCACGACTGTCCAGTTGGTAGTCTGAGCGCTCTTACAACTCGATTCTCGTCGTATATAACTCCTACGACCGATTAGTTATTAATCTGAGCGCACCCGTCGCAAGTCAGGAATTGGGAAAATTACAACATTGGCCAACTTCGTCTTGACAGCTGACAGTCTGACACTAGCATAACTTTCATAGTAGCATGTTTACCTCAGTTGCTTATGTATATTCGTATGTATTTGTGTTCATAGGTATTATTATATTGCAAGTTAAATGTGTGAAACCGCTGTATACCCACATCATAATATGGATGTATAATGTGATTTGTAAATGGCAATTTATGATATAAATATGTACATAAATAAAGAAAATGAACAAATTCAGCAAAATAGTATGCTAGACAATGGTTACCTTAACCATCTTTTCAACTAGTAGGCATGGTGATTATTTACTTTGGCAAATATAAAGAGTATGTATGATCAAAGTTAGACCTGTATTTTAAATTTCAATACTCTCCGGAAAACTATATTTACTCACTCGCCAAGAAAGTTGATAGAATCTGGAAAATATGTTCTGAAGAAATTCATGAGTTTTTCCTCGGTGTTGGTTTTCTCGAAGATTTCAAATGGCATAAACAGTGTCGTGGTGTAGGTTTTGTCTTTGTTTGGCAGGGCGATCAACATGAACTCGTTTCGTGGCCAGATATGGAGATAGTTCACGCCCATTGCAAACTAAAACAAGCAGGGGAACCAAACCAAAATACTACAGAGAAAACTAAAAAAGCAAAATAACCAAAACACTACATCAAAAGCTAAAACAAGCAGCTGAACCAAACTACCACACCAAAAACTAAAACAAACAAGATATATGCAAATAAGCAAATATATTGCAAACTAAACCAGAGTTCATACACATTGGTGTCAGCTAAAAGCCATGAATTTTAAAAATCATTTTTCATTACCATTCGTGGGATTTTAACGATTTTTTCTCCTACATGCAACAAAACATAACTTTTTTATGCGAACTGCCATTCTGCATATGCTATTTTAAATAGGGATAAATAGTTTTCAACCATTGTTCATTTTACATGACATTCCATGGCCTAACTCAAAATTCCATGATTGTGTAGGCCTAAAAAAAAATACATTTTCTAATGCCATGACTTCTCAGGAATTCAGTGACCCATATGAACCCGGTAAACAACTCAATGAAAACAAAACAAAACAGTATGATGTGGAACTAAAGCATAATTAAAACTAAAAATAATCACAAAGTAAAACAAATATATCGCAAAACTAAAACAAGCCATTGAAACAAAAGACTACGACGCAAACTAAAATAAGCAGTTAAAACTAAATACTATATCGCAAATTAAGACATAATTGCAGCTAAGCAAAGTCTGAACATTAAAACAAGTAGCCAAACCAAAAACACTATATTGGAAATTAAAGCAAAACACTGTAATATAATTGCAAAGCAAACCAGGGAGTAAAAACAAAATACCTACGGCGTTATTGTGTTATTTAGGTATAACCACCCTCCAGCCCACCTATCCAGTATTCGTCCATCCTTCCATCAGTCGATGTAGCAGTGAGGTATGTACGTCTGACGTTACATTGTCGTCGTGTGTGGGCGGGACGCACAGCTCGATGTAGCCGTGAGGTATGTACGTCTGAGGTTACCTTGTCGTCGTGTGTGGGCGGGATGCACAGCTCGATGTAGCCGTGCGGGATGTACGTCTGAGGTTACCTTGTCGTCGTGTGTGGGCGGGACGCACAGCTCGATGTAGCCGTGAGGTATGTACGTCTGAGGTTACCTTGTCGTCGTGTGTGGGCGGGGTACACAGCTCGATGTAGTCGTGAGATATGTACGGCTGAGGTTACCTTGTCGTCGTGTGTGGGCGGGATGCATAGCTCGATGTAGCCGTGCGGGATGTACGTCTGAGGTTACCTTGTCGTCGTGTGTGGGCGGGACGCACAGCTCGATGTAGCCGTGCGGTATGTACGTCTGAGGTTACCTTGTCGTCGTGTGTTGGTGGGATGCACAGCTCGATGTAGCCGTGAGATGTGTACGTCTGAGGTTACCTTGTCGTCGTGTGTAGGCGGGATGAACAGCTCGATGTAGCCGTGAGGTATGTACGCCTGAGGTTACCTTGTCGTCGTGTGTGGGCGGGACGCACAGCTCGATGTAGCCGTGTGGTATGTACGTCTGAGGTTACATTGTCGTCGTGTGTTGGTGGGATGCACAGCTCGATGTAGCCGTGAGATGTGTACGTCTGAGGTTACCTTGTCGTCGTGTGTAGGCGGGATGAACAGCTCGATGTAGCCGTGAGGTATGTACGTCTGAGGTTACCTTGTCGTCGTGTGTGGGCGGGGTACACAGCTCGATGTAGCCGTGAGATATGTACGGCTGAGGTTACCTTGTCGTCATGTGTAGGCGGGATGCATAGCTCGATGTAGCCGTGCGGTATGTACGTCTGAGGTTACCTTGTCGTCGTGTGTTGGTGGGATGCACAGCTCGATGTAGCCGTGAGATGTGTACGTCTGAGGTTACCTTGTCGTCGTGTGTAGGCGGGATGAACAGCTCGATGTAGCCGTGAGGTATGTACGTCTGAGGTTACCTTGTCGTCGTGTGTGGCCGGGATGCACAGCTCGATGTAGCCGTGCGGTATGTACGTCTGAGGTTACCTTGTCGTGTGTGGGCGGGATGCACAGCTCGATGTAGCCGTGCGGTATGTACGTCTGAGGTTACCTTGTCGTCGTGTGTGAGCGGGACGCACAGCTCGATGTAGCCGTGCGGTATGTACGTCTGAGGTTACCTTGTCGTCGTGTGTGGGCGGGATGCACAGCTCGATGTAGCCGTGAGGTATGTACGTCTGAGGTTACCTTGTCGTCGTGTGTGGGCGGGATGCACAGCTCGATGTAGCCGTGCGGTATGTACGTCTGAGGTTACCTTGTCGTGTGTGGGCGGGATGCACAGCTCGATGTAGCCGTGAGGTATGTACGTCTGAGGTTACCTTGTCGTCGTGTGTGGGCGGGATGCACAGCTCGATGTAGCCGTGAGGTATGTACGTCTGAGGTTACCTTGTCGTCGTGTGTGGGCGGGATGCACAGCTCGATGTAGCCGTGCGGTATGTACGTCTGAGGTTACCTTGTCGTCGTGTGTGGGCGGGATGCACAGCTCGATGTAGCCGTGAGGTGTGTCTGAGGTTACCTTGTCGTCGTGTGTGGGCGGGACGCACAGCTCGATGTAGCCGTGAGGTATGTACGTCTGAGGTTACCTTGTCGTCGTGTGTGGGCGGGATGCACAGCTCGATGTAGCCGTGAGGTATGTACGTCTGCTCGTAGTTGAACAGTGTGTTCTTCATGATCTGACGTCTCACAGACGAGAACGCACCATCACATCCGATTATCACATCAGCTTTACGCGTCACTCTCTCGCCTCTTTCACTGAAAATATAATATGCCAGTTGTTTAAAACCTTTATATGAGCATGTGTATAGCATTCAAAGTGACTGTCAAAATTCTGCAATTGGTTACAATGGCGTATTGGTCATATTATACTCATTTAGTTTAGCGTGGAATAGGTAAGCAAGTGGTTCCGGTTGCACAGCTGTATTAAAAAGTGTAATTAACGTTAAGTGTTTAAGCATTTACTTATAAATACATGCACTTACCCGCTTTTATTACCCATATGGTTACAAATATCTTGGTACATATCAAAGTGATACGTCCCACTAGAATGCTAAGTGGGACGTAACACTTTTGACGTCACATGATGACGTCATCAGTTAGTGCACGACAAACTTATAGGAACGTCAACGAAACGAGATGAGTGATATAAATTAAGATTAATTATGGGTAATAAATAGGATATTAAACTCGCTACCATTTCGTATCCTGTTTATGTCACTCGCTAAAGCTCGTGACAATTGAAAATTATTTCACTCGGTACATAAACAAGATACGAAATGGAAGCTCGTTTAATATCCTATAAGTACCAACCAGTACAACACAACTGGTAAAATGCCGTGGTATGTGCTTTCCTGTCTGTGGGAAAGTGTGCATTAAAAATGCCTTGCTGCTAATGGAAAAAAGTAGCGGGTTTCCTTTGATGATTACCAAGTGTTTGAAATCCAATAGCCGATGATTAATTAATGTATGTGCTCTAGTTAAACAAAACAAACTTTACTTGCTTGTAAAACACACAATCAGCCCATAGGGTTTGTAAATATGTGGATTAGTTGACGTACTTTTCAAATACCATTTCTCCTGTCTTGAAGTCACAGCTAACAAACTTGTGGTGGAAATACAGGGTCACGTTCGGGTACTTCTCCGCAGCTGAAACAATTGTTAATAATCGTTATTAGTCATAAACTATTTAGCACTGACCCGAATAACAGAATATCGAAGCCAACGCAAGTGCTATTACACCATTCACCCTTAAATATTCACTATAATACCAAATAGTTTTAGGTACTCCAACACAAATGTTAATGCAATCGACAAAATGCAAACTCAATCAAAGAAGACTCTGATGCCAAACCCAGTGGTAAAGCGCTAGCCTGATGCGCGGTCGGTCTGGGATCGATCCCCGTCGGTGAGCCCATCGGGCTATTTCTCGTTCGAGCAAGTGCACCACGACTGGTATATCAAAGGCCGTGGCATGTGCTATCCTGTCTGTGGGATGGTACATATAAAAGATCCCTTGCTACTATTGAAAAAATGTAGCGGGATTCCTCTCTATGACCATATGTTTGACATCCAATAGCCGATGATTAATAAATCAATGTGCTCTAGTGGTGTCGTTAAACAAAACAAACTGATGCCAATGCTGACAACGTACTTATCCTTTAATGTTTGTTACTTTGACTTAATTAACTTGTGGAAGACACCGCACACAGTGTATTTTTCATTTAAGAATTAAAACTATTTGGTTGCCACTGGCGTAGCTGGGGCGGAGGAGGGGACCCCCCCCCCCCCCCCCCCCCCGCGCCAATGTGAGTGCCTCTCAGACCGGATGCGGTCGTGCGTGCGGTCTGGCTAAAAAGAAATCCAATTACAATGGTTTCAATGAGAGCGTCTAGACTGGATGCGTGCGATGCATGTGTCTGAAAACGCATGTAGCCAGCCGCAATGAAATAATCGTATATTGTGTATATGCGTAAAACGCCGCATCCAGTCTATATGAGCTATTAAAGTCGATTTCTAAAACAACAATGCATGTTTAAAATCAAAACATTATTTATTTATGTATGTGTGTGTATATATATATTCTCTGTATCTTGGGGATGGCACTGACTGACTTCCACAAGTCTCGTACAGGGGATCTTTTGAAACATTGATCCATGTCATTTTGTGTTCCTTCCTCAACTTCAATATTGATATTGCACATTTCTGCAGCCTTAGCAAATGAACTTGCATCCTGTACAATCACTTTGCGGGTTCGAACACAGCATTAAACAGTACGCTTAACAATACCATCAATCCCATCAACGGGACCTTTACCATGGAAAGAAGCAAAAAAAATTCAATTCCACTGTGATGCCGAGTGTTGCCTTGATTGTCGTCAGAAATCTAAATATGAATTTGTTTTTGAACTGTGATGCTGCTCCATCACTAAATATTTGGACGGTCGTTACATCAGGGTTTGCTTTCAAAACTTTATGAATGAGAAGTGTAATATATGGAACAACAGTTTCTTTAAATTGTGTGAGATTATAGATTGCAAACACACACGATTTCATACCACCAACAGTCCACAAACTTGTTTCTGATGTCACGTGGAGCACTAGTTGGAACGGGGGAAAAGCCCATTTGTAGACATCCACGGAGGAGGTTCGATCCTGCGACCGTGGCACCTCAAGCGGGCGCTCAACTGACTGAGCTAGATCCCGCTCCCTTAGTACCATAATATAAAAGTAAAATTTAAAATATTTTAAAAAGGAAATGTTAGGTTTAATTTATAATGTATTGTGTACTCCACTGATTGTTGTCTTCCCCATTCAGAAAGGAAAATTGAAAATCAATCATAATTATTAAATATTCAAGAATTATGATGGGTAGAAAATGTTATTGGGGAGATAGGTGAATTATGTAACATTTTTAAAAAATGTCTTAAAACTGATTATTATTATTATTATTATTATTATTATTATTATATACAATAGGTACTTACTTTGAATACATGTAGCTTGTCACTGGAAGAATGGTGCTTTCTGTATGCTAGTCCGTGTAATAGTGAATAGACTGCCTTGGTGCATCATATTATATATATATCATTATCAATTTCACCATAGGTGTTTGGTTGACATTTTGACACTGGTGACATCAAGCTTGCAGCTGCACTAGTGACTAAACCTTATTTGAAAGTTTTAATGATTGACAAGTGTCACCTTCAGGACTTGCCAAAACAACATGATTTGAAAGAAACATTAAAATATACTGAACTGACATATAAACTGCCTTGTCGTTAAAGGGACTATCTTGAGTGTTTAGATATTTTGTAAAATATTTCGGCCAATATAACCTTTCATAATTATTATATATATACTAATACTGATTCGAATACCTGTTAGTAGTAGCTCGTTTAGTTTTCTTCGGTCGACGGACATGATGTACTGCAAAAGAGAAAAATATGTTGAAGGGCCAAAGAAAAGCTATTGTCATTTCAAGTTATTTTATCCTATTTTATCTGTATCTAAAAGACGAATGTTAATATGGCCAGCAGAAAAACAGACGTGCTTAAGTGAGGATATACCCTCAAGTCATTGGGAATACTATGAGGAAAATAATACATGTAATAAGGGAACAAACTACCTGGTCTTTTTTGCCATAAGGAATAGATCGAGTAGTTCCATCCAGACGGTGGATCATTCGAGCATACATCGGAGTACCATTACGAACAACCTCATCCTCCAATCCAATATGGCGCAAAGCCTCTCGACCCCGGTATGACATCGCCAAATTGATGCTTCTTCCGTGAACAATTTCCTGAGTTCTGATATCTAGAATAAAATTTTAAATTAAAGTTTGTTTTGGTTAACGACACCACTAGAACACATTAATTTATTAATCATCGGTTATTAGATGTCCAACATTTAGGTCAGGTCAGGTCATAGGGCTTTACGTGCACATTCAGAACAAGCTGTTGTAGCGCACGCCTGTCCTGGACAGGAAAGGTGGGGGGAGGGGGGGAGAGGAGGGACCGCCTGCACTGGCAAGTGCAAGGGAGCACCAGCAGCCCGACCAAGGTCGGTAGCAGGCAGGGGTGGGGGTGATAGTGCTATGGAATTTTGAATGGCGCAAAGTATTATGCCAAAGAGAAGTGCGCAAATTTGGTAGAAGAAATTGGGCGCAATTTTGAACGGTCGGTCAAAAAGAAAGTTCCAGAGATAGTATAGGTTTTGACATTAGTGAATCGAGAGTAGCTCGTTAATTAGACCTCTATGATGCTGTGGTGTCTCCCTAGGTTGCCCATAGGGCCCTTAAAAAGGTAATTGTTTGTATATATACTCTAAGAGAGAAAAACCGCTACATGTTTTTCATTAGAAGCAATGGATCTTTTATATGCATCATCCCACAGACAGGATAGTACATACCATGGCCTTTGATATGCCTGTCATGGTGCAATGGCTGGAACGAAAAATAGCCAAATGTGCCACGGCGAGTATCGAGCCTAGACCGACCGCGCATTAAACGAGCGCTTTACCACTAGGCTATGTCCTTCCCGCAAAACGTTTGTCATTCTAAGTATATTTCGAGGGCGGTTATTGATGGTAGACAGGAGCGAATTCAGGGGACACCACGAAATGTTTGAATGGATATTAAATGGCTCTTGAAAACATTTCTGCAACGGACCGGCAACGCATTGTAGATTCTATGAAAAAAAGGGCCTAGTTCTTCAAAATATAGTTAAATTAACCATGGATTCTTGTATTTTTGTTTTAATTATTTTTATACAAATACGAAATATGCTTTAGATTTGATTGTGTATGGATATCTTTAGCTGGTCTAAATCAAGGTCAAAGTTATGTTTTGAGTTATTATTTGTTTTGAATAAGTCCCTGGTTTTTAAATGTTCTGTTAACCTAGCGTATTTGAACATCTGGCACCATGTTGTAACCTACCAATATTTGAACATCTGGCACCATGTTGTAACCTATCATTATTTGAACATCTGGCACCATGTTGTAACCTATCATTTTTTTGAACAATTTAACATCGTATAATTTTGCTTGTACTAAACAAGGGCGGGATGTAGCTCAGTGGTAAAGCGCTCGCTTGATGCGCTGACGGTCTAGGATCGATCCCCGTCGGTGGTCCTATTGGGCTACTTCTCGCTTTAGCCAGTGCATCACGACTATTATATTAAAGGATGTGGGATGTGGGATGTGGTATGTGCTATGCTATCTGTGGGATGGTGCATATAAAAAAAAACCTTGCTACTAATGGAAAACAAATATAGCGGGTTTTCTTTCTAAGTTTATATGTAAAAACAATACCAAATGTTTGACATCCAATAGCCAATGATTAATAAATCAATGAGCTCTAGTGGTGTCGTTAAATAAAACAACTATTTTCTTCTCTCTTTTTTGTATTAAATAAGTTTCCGGATAGTCCATCAACAGCTGTTGAGCATGGCTAGTTTGTAGTTTTAAACCTTTTCATCATTCTACCCACAATATCAGTTGTAACCCATGTAAAGACGCGAAGTGATTCATTTACAACCTTATATGGTTGTTTGCTAGTAATACTAACAGGAGCGGGATTTAGCTCAGTCGGTTGAGAGCTCGCTTGAGGTGCTTGCGTCGCAGGATCGAACCAACTCAGTGATCCGTTCAACTGATTGGTTGTTTTTTAGTTCCAACCAGTGCACTACAACTGGTCAAAGGCCGTGGTATGTGATTCCCTGTCTGTGAGAAAGTTCATACAAAATATTCCTTGCTTCATTAGAAAAAAATGTAGTGGGTTTCCTCTGATGACTACGAGTCAGAATTACCAAATGTTTGACATCCAGTTGCCGGTGATTAATTAATCAATGTGCTCTAGTGGTTTCGTTAAACAAAACAAACTTTAACTTTAGTAATACTAATATGAATAAAAGTTGTTATCCAGATTCGGGCATTTTCGTTTCATTCCGGCAAAAGTACCACCCCACCCCACCCCCCCACCCCCCACCCCACCCCACCCCTTACCAAAATGGGAGAACGTACGTCAATAGGCGTTTTTATTTTATTTCAAATAGTCCTTTTCTTCTCACAGAGTGGCAACATGGGAGTCAAAACTGATTACAGTATATCTTTTCCGTGTCGGGTTTCAACCTGTAGTCGTGTCAGGTTTCGTTTTTTGTGTGTTTATGTTGTGCACTAAGTGTCGGTCACCAATGAAGTCAAGAATTAACAAATTAAATCTAAGACCTATGTGTTTTGCTACACAATTTCGCTGCAAAAATACGCTTTGAGGATCGCGTGATTGTCACAAAGTGTGCGTCTTTGTGGAATACGAATAACATTCTCCCTTTAATTAAAAAATTTCCTATTTTCTAGCTAGAGAAAACCTTATGTTGCTGTCCCCTAGGCCTAGTACTGGGTTTTTTTAGCTGCCCTCCCATGTTATTTAGGCTAGCTACGGCCCTGGCCATTAATTAAAACAAAACTATGTACGACTTACCCGCTCTCATTTCATACATGTCCACTTTGAAACCACGCTTAGCCAGAAAACAGGCATTTAATGCACCAACCTAAATACAATAAACACAAACATGTAGTTTACTCAATATTATTTTGTTATTATATTTGCAGCTGGTGAAAAAGGTAATGCATGTACTCGTCACAGTTATTAGTCTATAAAATAAATATATTTGTTTAATGTTTTGGACAACAATCAATCAATCAATCAATCAATCAATCAATATTTACTGTACAAAACGCCCAAATAGAGCCGGTACAAAATACATACATATTATGTTACAGAACATACAATGCTTTGTTGTTATGCTTTTGTTCGTGGGTTTTTTGTTGTTGTTTTTGTTTTATTTGTTTGTTTTTGTTTTTCTTGGGTGGGGAGGGAGTTTCTTTGGTAGTTTTATGTGTGTGTGAGTGAGGGGTTATGGTTAATTATATCACTATTCCTAGTCAAGGTCAAGCATATCATATCATGCGCTGATATGCTTGCAGGTACATTGAGTCAGTATTACTAGAATATAGTAACATTTCTCAACACCTTTTACATGTATCTAACACAGTGAAACAGGGGGCGCGTGCAGGAATGTTCGCAGAGGCGGGTCTAGACTGTGACGTGCGAAATATATAAGGGGTCGACAAATGCTCCCCCAGAAAATATACTGAAAAAACAGAAAAAAATTAACATGAGTAGGGAGTGTTTTCGATCTCAGACCCCCCACCCCCACCCCCCACCCCCGCTCTGCACACCCGTCTGTAAAAATATTACAATAACATTACGTAAAATGATGTACAAATGTATGCCAAATGTTAAACAGTGGTACTTCAAGTGTCATCTAAGCGGTCCCTGTTTATCCCTAAATAAAACCACCACAGGGTCAGAGGCTATTTGACCTACAGCATGCAGACATTGTTTTTAAAATGCTTGACAGCAGCTGCTTAAACATATTCAACATATACTGCCAAAACTAGATGAAATCTCATTGATAATGGGTGAAAACCCTTCTTTACATATATTAGGATTGTGTGAAACCTTTCTAAGCCAGGAAATCCCGGATACTATAATTAATATTGATCAATGCAACTTGGAACGAAAAGACAGAAGGGACAAACAGGGTGGAGGACTGGCTGTATATATTAGAAACTCCTTATCCTATAAAAGACGAAATGATATCGAAGACTTGACTACAGAAACTATATGGCTACAAATTAATTTACAACATGCTAAAAACATCTTGTTATGTTTTGTCTACAGACCACCTAACTCACATGTGTCCTGGATAGATATGATTGACACTCAGCTGGAAAAGGCTTTAAATGAAAACCTTGATATAATTGTTATGGGAGGCTTTAATATCGATTTCATAAATGGTTGCTCTAATACCAAGTGGAGCAATCTACTGAAGTCATATGAATTGACTCAAATAGTAGATACGCCTACCAGAATAACCGAAAATTCTTCGACTATCATAGATCACATTTATTGTACAAACACTAGTATGATTACTCAAGTATGTATACCATGTTTTGCTATTAGCGATCATTATCCTGTCACAGTTAGTCTTAATCAATATACAAACAATTCTGATATAAATATGATAAATAACACTCATAAAACTATATCATATACTGCCACGGCTGCTATTAGTAAGATATGTAACAGAACAAAACGTTTTTCATCTGAGATTTTAAATTCCTGTAATTTGATTTGATATTATATCAGTGTATTAAGTACCACTGTGCAGGGATCTATTAATTAAATTTTGCTGCTACTATTTGGGGACACTGTGCTAAGGAACAAGTGGTTCAAATTCTAAAAATGCAAAAACGTGCAATGTGAATAATTTTAAACAAACCATTAATAACTCTATCTAAAGACATGTTCAGGGAACTAAATATTTTACCTTTCCCTGACAGAATAAAATACCACATCGGCATAATGGTATATAAAGCACTAAAGGGTGTATACTACCAAATCAAATCCCATAGACGACAATAGTAACATATGCGGCTAAAACTCCTACCTGCAACGTATCAACCGACATAAACGCCACGGATATAAATACTACCACCCCTTACACTTAAAGTGAATCAGAAAAAAATGGGGGTCAAGCTGCTCGTTTCTGAGATAACGTGTAGCGTCTATGACTACCCTAGTTTCGCACAAAATTCGAGTACTTTTTTTTACAGGTACCCCATACATGTTTCAAGCACAAGGCTACTTGACACATTGGTACTAGATGAAATAAAATTGCACATTTTTTACCCAGATGAAACTATTATTTTTTACAACCAACACACTCACATTTATAACCAATCACAGGACTTGTGGTGTTGACTTCTCTATCAAAAGTTGGGTGCACCTCGAACTTTGACCCAGCCGGAAGTTATTTGGTTTAGTACTACCTATACTGATAACATACATTTTTCAAAAAGTGTCCAGCTATGTGTCTTTATGACAACCAGGATCTGGTGTATTCTGACATAAACTGACAACCTCACTGAAACTGTTCTTTCTACAGTGCAACCTAATATAATGTACACCTCAAAAAAGCATATATATTGCATATAGTTTTGTACAAATGCAATATGTCATATTAAACAACAAAATGTTTTAAAATAAAACTCCTGAAGATATTTACTTTCAGTTGGGTGTGTGTATTCAGGTATATATGTAGAGACAACAAAGATAGTCAGAGTACCTCTACCCCTTTAAAGAATTCCATTAAAACACATGCACTTGATTGACCCCTAGATTATGAAGACCTTAACAGGCACATCAAAGAAATATCAATATTAAAAAAATACACTGTGAGGAAGGAAACACCAACATGACTGTACCTGTATGAAGTAATGACTTAACGTCCTGAACATTAGTGTTGGGAGGAAATCCTGTATGCTGGGTGTGGGTGTCTTCAAGTTACCAGGTGTGGGAATTTCGAATCCATCGGCCATGCTGATTTTCATAATGAACCATCAAAACTATTGGCAGCCACCAATATTCCTGACTATATTTTATTTATAGCCTAATGTAGTTGGAGGTTTTAATAGTTGTGATATCTGGAATAATCATGCAGCTTTAACACATTTATATTTGATTAATTACTGAAAAAAACTATTTTTAAATGACAAAATTACCCGAACATCTATTTTCTTGCATTATTTTCTAATCCGGATGAATACAATATGTACATTAGATGTATTCCTACAATCTGTAATCCAGCATTTTATATAGCTAGTAACATTAGGTAATACAGCTTTAACAATAAAATAAATTATCAACTTAATACAAGGCAGATAATCAAATCTGAAAAAAAATTGGTTCTGAATCTAGTATAAACTCAAAATGCTTTTCATGAGAGCTAACCAAGTGATTATTAAGAAGAAAAAAAATGATCTGGAGATCTAAGTATATGTTTAACAACCTTATTGTTATGTACAAATAAGAACAGAAGGCACAATAGTGACAACAAATTTAATTATGTTTTTGATAAAGTTTTTCTTCAAATTTACTTTAAATTTTGCATAAAACTACAAATTTGTCTAAAATATAACTTAGCACCCTATAAATATGTCAAAATGACAATAAAAATCAACTTCTTTACAAATTTGAGTTTTCAGAATTTCATATATAAGAAATTAACAATGTTAATGGAAACTAAAGACATTAACCCACTATTGGCACATGCTATTTTTAATATAAAAATAAATTGCTATTAAAATCTTAGTTCAGGTTGCCTATATATAATACCATATTTAAGAGCAGTTGTATATGGCAAGTCAAATACCATGTAAAAAGAAATTATTGAAATCTTTACAGTATGAATTATAGGCCAAAACCAACTTTTCTTCAGTGCTAACTTTGATTCAAACTCCATTCAGAGCCATGTACAGAGATTATTGTCAAGGTCAAGGTCATTATGAACTTGCATGATCGAGGGATGGCTAATTACTCAACCAGTATAGTTTAATTAAATAAAATGACAAAATCATAATATTTTTTATTATGCACTGAATATGTGCTATAGGGTGTATACTACCAAATCAAATCCCATAGACGACAATAGTGACATATGTGGCTAAAACTCCTACCTGCAACGTATCAACCGACATAAACGCCACGGATATAAATACTACCACCCCTTACACTTAAAGTGAATCAGAAAAAAATGGGGGTCAAGCTGCTCGTTTCTGAGATAACGTGTAGCGTCTATGACTACCCTAGTTTCGCACAAAATTCGAGTACTTTTTTTTTACAGGTACCCCATACATGTTTCAAGCACAAGGCTACTTGACACATTGGTACTAGATGAAATAAAATTGCACATTTTTTTTACCCAGATGAAACTATTATTTTTTACAACCAACACACTCACATTTATAACCAATCACAGGACTTGTGGTGTTGACTTCTCTATCAAAAGTTGGGTGCACCTCGAACTTTGACCCAGCCGGAAGTTATTTGGTTTAGTACTACCTATAAGGCTTCTCCCCAGAATACATCTGTCCTTACTCCAATATCTGAAACCTGTAATTATAACCTAAGATCCTCTAACAAAAACAAACTTCAGCTACCAAGGCCTCATACTGAACTATATAAAAAATCCTTCAGTTACTCAGGTGTTTAGATATGGAATACAATACCCCTTGATATTAGACACTAGAAGTCAGTTGCGAACTTTAAATCCAGCCTGAAACAATATCTCATGGATGTTTATTTGGCTGATTAGTTTTTATTCAGCTGGATGCAACATTCCGGGGGCGTACCTGGCCTGGGTTGGGGATGGAGCAAAATATGACAAGATGCCCGAATTTTACTTGAAAGGTGTCTTTTTTGTTTAGACTTAAAAGACTCAATACTTATTAATAATTACTGTACCCTTTCCCCCGTTTATGCTGGCTCCGTCCCTTGCTTCCTCAGTCACGCTTAACTGTGACACATTTAGCCGCTTTCACTCGTCTCTCCCATATGACATGATTTAATATGTGTAGCTGTTACGCCCGCCCAACTGACCCTCTCACCGACCATGTGGATGTGTTACATTTAACTACACACAATGCCTGAACCAGTACTGAGTTGACATGATGATTTCACTAGCGCGGTGTTCGGACTCTGGTCAACAGTGTGTAAAATTATAAAGTAATCACTTACCAATCCTCCCCCGACAACAGCCACGTGGTGGTCTCGTCCCCGCGACATGATGGTGCGGTCCACGTCTAACTCACACTGGCGTTACAGAGCTCTGTGGTAATACAAGCCAGCCCTGACCTGTATGTGAGTGGAATTGGTTGATTAGCCAGTGGAGAAACTGCCTTAAACCAGTGGCCGACCCAGGGGGTGCTCAACGGTTGAATGGTGTCGGCTAGCTCGTGTGCTCACTAGCCTGGACGTTGTTTCGGTTGTTGGTTTTGGTAAAAAAAAATTGTATTGCTCTTATGTAATCAGATTGCGAAGCCTTGTTTGCATTTTGGAGTAACTCTGCTGTCTGATTATCGAACACATAGAGAACCGCATTGCTTCTTTTCTTTCTTTTCTTCCTTCTTTCTTTCTTTCTTTCTTCTCTCTCTCTCTCTCTCTCTCAATAATGTTTATTTCTGTTCATATTTATATTACAAAAGTATATTACTGTCGTGACTTGTATGTATTAAGAAGAAGGCCCGGTAAGCTGTATAACATAATTTTCTGGGGGTTTTTTAAAGCAGTAAAATATGTTAAAGCGTATCCCTATATGTGAAAGGGTATGTTTTTATGCGAGGATATGTTTTCTGTTGTATGTTTTTATGCGAGTATATTTTTTATGCAAGGATGTTTTTATGCGAGGATATGTTTTATGCAGGGATATGTTTTTATACAACGATATGTTTAATGCTACGATATGTTTGCATGCGACGATATGTTTTATGTGAGGATATATTTTTATGCGATGGTATGTTTTTATGCGAGGATATGTTTTATTCGAGGATATGGTTAAATGGTTATCTGTGTAACAGATCGTCAGTTTTGGACAACTGCCATGTCATTTGCTTCGTCGATATTAAAATGAGCCGTAACATGGGAAGACTTACAGAAATAGTGTTCTTTGTTGTTTATTCTTTTTCTTAATGTTAAAATCTGGTATTAGGGCATGTTATCATGTGATCAATTAAGGACATAGATTTCAAACAACGCCATATCGTTCTGGCGCTGACATGTTTCTAATGAGTGTAGAGCCGTGAGGGTATGCGGCCATGCTTCACTGCCGGGTGTTCTATCCAACAGAGGGGTGCTGAGTTTAATTAATAGATCCCTGCACGTGTTTCAAGCACAGTGGTACTTAATACACTGATATAATATGAAATCAAATTACAGGAATTTAAAATCTCAGATGAAAAACGTTTTGTTCTGCCACATATCTTAGTAATAGCAGCCGTGGCAGTATTTAATCCCCTATTAAAAGTTAGGCGCACTTCGAACACAATACACAATAGAGTTAGTATTATTTTAATTATACATATTTGTATTATTTAACTTTACTGGTACTCGTATTTCCATAAGGAATGGCTCATGTACTTTCATGTTTGTTTTTAGTAAATGTGTCATGTACATAAGGTGAGACAAAACAGACGTTAACAAATAATCTGTCTGTCTGTCTGACCCGGTGAAATGCTGTTTGGTGTATGTAGAGACTACTGTGGGTTACTCGCCCCCTACACCCAACTCCAAACCCCCGCCTACTTTCGCCCCGCCACAGAACAGACACATATTGTCCTGACACTGTTTATACTGACCTGTGACCGATGCTGACAGGGAAATAACATATCATAAATTAAGACTTTCACAACACGTTTAGTAGTGGCGTACGCTTGGGATGGCACGGAGACTGGGAGTAAGTGAGGTTTATTATCGTGATTATAATCGTTTGAGATAGAGCGAGAGCCAGAGAGCGAGAGCGAGAGCGAGAGCGAGAGAGAGAGAGAGAGAGAGAGAGAGAGAGAGTCAGAGTTAGGGTAAGAGAAAGGGGTAAGATAGAGATAGAGAGATGGAGAGGGAACGGAAAAGAGAAGGGGAGGGAAAACACAGAGGGGAGAGAGACAGGGAGGAAGGAATTAGGAGATAGAGAAAGAGAAAAACTATTTTTAGAGACAAATGTTTTTACAAAAGGCCATGGTTTTGTGGGGGTTTGTTTTAAATAAAAGGTATTTTTCCTTTTATGTATACTTGTATTCATTTTAAACAGTGGCGTAGGAAGGTGCCAAAAAGTGTGGGGGGCGGGGGGGGGGGTGCACACTTTTATATTTACACACTTTTACACTACTATAAAGTAAATATAAAGCAAAATATCTCAAACATGGGGAACACATGTCCCCTTGCCCCCCCCCAACCCCCCCCCCCCCCCCCCCCCCCCCCCCCCCCCCCCCCCCCCCCCCCCCCCCCCCCCCCCCCCCCCCCCCCCGTTTTATACGCCAGTGAATTAAGAATTGAACAGTATATTTTTGACGTTCATGCGATGATAAACACCAAAACCGTTTTACACACTACATATGAATGGCGTAGCGCGTTAGCGCGAAACCGTTCAAACATTTCATCAAGTGTGTAAAACGGTTTTGGTGTTTATCATCGCATGAACGTCAAAAATATAACGTTCAATTCTTGTAATTCCAAATGCATTAATATTGCCATTATACAAAAGTATATTAAAAAACCGAATCGAACTCTATTCCACAATGATTTACAACTGTATCAATACACAAACAAGGGAATTCTCTTAGAAAGTTACATTCGTTTTTGTCCCGTCAAATCTCCGATTCAGTATAATGATTTTCTGAATCAAAGGTGGATAAAAAGTTATAAAATTTAAAATAACTGACAGGTCGCGTAAATGTGCACGAAGGCGTACGTATGTGTTTTCACGCGTATAAGTTGTCGATTTGGAGTTTTTATCAAATGTGTCAGAGTTGCGCTCGTGTCTCTCTTTTGATTTGCTGAGCATTCTCTGCTATAACTTCTGGACTGCACTGGTCTAGTGGTTAACGTGCACATTCAGAGCAAGCTGTTGTAGCGCACGTCTATCTTGGGCATATCTGTCCAAGACAGGAAATATAACTTCTAATAGAAGCTTCGTTTTTGTGGCCTGTCATATATATATATATATACTACTCAAAAGAATTTAAGGGTCAAACATTTATAACCAAATAAGTTTCAGAGTGTATTAGATTGATGATGTAAACTACACAAAAAAATTAATTTATTGTTCCATATTTACAAAAAAAAAACAAATAAACGTCACTGTATACAAGAAAGTCACATGACATGCTGTCAAAGTTGAAGGTTGTCAAACATGGATTTTACACATTAGAACATTCGTTTAATAGTGTGTGAATCCACCCCTGGCGCGAATACACTCGACACGTCGTTGCCTAGTGCTGTTGGATCAGACGTCTGAAGAACTCTTGGAGAATGGCCTGCCACTCTGCCATAAGAAGTTGACCCAGATCATGAAGGTTGGCCGGAGGGGCATGGTTATCCCGAACTCTCCTGCCTAATTCGTCCCAGGCGTGCTCTATTGGGGCCAAGGCGAATATGCTGGCCAATCCATCCTGGCGATACCTTGTTGTCTGAGAAAGTCCATTGTCATCCTGCAGAACTGCCTCGCCGCCAATCTGCTGAAGGCCAGGGAGAACCAACGGCCGGATAATCTCATTCAGATAGCGGATTCCATTCAGATTGCCATCCACCACATAGAGGGGGGTCCTGTGGTGGATAGAGATGCCGCCCCACACCATGACGCTGCCACCACCGAACCGGTGACGTTGTCTAACGTTAACGTCAGCGAAGCGCTCCCCAGGACGTCTGTAGACACGAACCCGACCGTCGTTGAACTGGAGACTAAACCTGGACTCATCAGTGAACATCACTCGACCCCACTGAACACGTTGCCACCGCAGATGAAGCTTGCACCAGTGATGTCTGGCCGTTCTGTGACGTGGTAGGAGTGGTGGTCGAACAGCCTGGCGACGGCAGCGTAGATTATTGGTTCTCAGACGATTGCGTATGGTTTGATCCGACACTCGAGTTCCAGTCGCAGTCCGCAGATTGTCACGTAATCGGCGTGCAGTGGTTGTGCGTTGACGTAGAGCCATATTGGTGATGTAGCGGTCCTCTCTATTTGTAGTGCTTCGGGGTCTTCCCGAACGTGGACGATTTCGAACAGAATTCGTTGCTTGGTACCGTTGCCACAGTCGGCCAACGACACACTGACTGACACCAAGTCTCAGAGCAACATTTCTTTGCGTATTGCCATCCTGAAGCCAAGCAATAGCCCTTCCTCGATCTTCGATAGTCAGTTGAAGTCGTACTATTGTCGAATTTGGAGTGTGCACCGTACACGAACGCAAGCTCCAATTATACGGAAGTTCAGCATTGGGAACATGGAATACACGTGCAAAGCGTGCAAATGAAGCGATTTGTGAAAACGCAAGTTATGGGCACTTAGCAGACCTTTCGCTTTCGCCCTAATTTACGTGCAAATGTAAGCATGTTTTCGCCATTAGAACTAGTCGACAGTGTCAATGACAGTGGATTTTAATTCATTTATGGGTTGCTTAGACCCACTTTCGTCAAAATGGAACAATACCATGCGTGACATTATGGTCTAGCTAATATAACTGACATTCAGAAAATAATGTCGAAAATATCGTCTGACCCTTAAATTCTTTTGAGTATATATATACATTAGGTGTCTCAGTTCAAAACCGGAGTCGTTTGTTGCGATGGCTCGCAGACTGTGTCACTGTCACCGGCCTCGGTGGCATCGTGGTTAGGCCATCGGTCTACAGGCTGGTAGGTACTGGGTTCGGATCCCAGTCGAGACATGGGATTTTTAATCCAGATACCGACTCCAAACCCTGAGTGAGTGCTCCGCAAGGCGCAATGGGTAGGTTTAAACCACTTGCACCGACCAGTGATCCATAACTGGTTCAACAGAGGCCATGGTTTGTGCTATCCTGCCTGTGGGAAGTGCAAATAAAAGATCTCTTGCTGCCCGTCGTAAAAAGTAACCTATGTAGCGACAGCGGGTTTCCTCTAAAAAAAACAGTGTCAGAATGACCATATATTTGACGTCCAATAGCCGATGATAAGATAAAAAATCAATGTGCTCTAGTGGCGTCGTTAAATAAAACAAACTTTACTTTTTGTCACTGTCACTCACAGTGCAGATGATATTGGGATAAAAAAAGAAACAATTGCATCCTCGTGGATTCCGTTGTTGACGTAATTGATAAAAAGTAGTTCCGGTAATAACATTCTATTTTTATTTGTTTACCGAAAAAGTGCAGTGTTCATGGAAGAATGAACGTTGGTTTTTTTTAGATCACGTGATAGCATTTTAACCAATCCACACAAAACAGTAATTATAAATGGAATTATTAAAATCCTATGTATCGTACTTGATGTTGAGACACAATGTACTGTCTATGTGCTGTGTTGTCCAATCTATGGGTGGGCCCATTGAGCTATTTCTCGTTTCAACCATCGCACCACGACTGGTATATCAAAGGCTGTGGTATGTGTTATCCTGTCTCTGGGATGGTGTATACATGATCCCTTTCTACTAAGGGAAACATTTAGCGGGTTTCCTCTCGATGACTGTCAAAATGACCATATATTGTTTGATATCCAATAGCCGATGATTTATAAATCAATGGTCTCTAGTGGTGTCGTTAAACAAAAACAAACTTTAAACCCAATCTGTGGACAAAATGTAGAGAAACAAAGTCTATGAGACTTGAAGCATCACGTGCTACTAGCAGATAAAATATCCAGACGAAAAACAACGGCGTTAGAGTCCCACTATAATATAGAAAAATACAGAACGCTTGGTACATGCACAAAAAGAACTGTTAAAAAGATCGAAATACACTACCTTGTTATCATAAACAATAATATATTTTAAAGAGAAATATGTTTAACTGTTGACATGTATATGTTTTAACATGCATACCTGTATTCACATAGGTCACATCATTTTCATTAATACAAAACATTTTGTTTAAATGAAAGAACTACTATCACTTTTACACTTAAAAGTTGGAATACATGTAGCAGTCTCGTCAATAAAAAAAACCTTATCGATCATCAGAATCGCCAATACATTACAAGAGACATTGCTTTAAAAGAGGCACATCTTTCCTTCAAACATCTGTGCTCGTCTTTCTAATGCCTCAGTCGCAAATGCATCGGTCGCCGTGCGGTGTGTGTGTGTGGGGGGGGGGGGGGGGGGGGGGGGACATCGGAAAAGAATCGCAGGGTTTTGCTAAAAATCTTTGCCATGGTTACATTTGATACGGTGTATTTACGGGGACCCTACAGGCTAACACATTTTGTCGGGCCATCAAATCTTAAGGACATCGTGAGGGAATCGTAAGTTGACCTTACGGCCCCGTACGTTGTCCCGACATCGTAGGGACATCGTGTGGCCTCCCTGCGATGTTTCCAGATAGCGCAAGATCACCTCAAGGCAGCAAGGTGCCCCTACGATATGTCTGCGGTGGGTTTTTGATTTTAAAAATCATACGTTTTTAAAAAAATTATAATTTTGCATTAAAGGTTTCCGATGATCCTACGATGCCCAAAAATCGGCCAACAACTCAACGATGTCCGTATGATGTTACCGATGCCCGTAGAATATTCGTAGGATATCGTCAAAAACACACATCGTACGGGCATCTTACCCACTTACGATGCATTTGTGACTGAGGCATTAACAAGCCACATTTCACCAATTAAAATACAAATACGCTTTTCATTTTATCCAGGTTTTCACCAACTGGCTATAAAATAAGAATCCACTGTTTATTTTATCTAGGCTTTCACAACAGGTTATAAAACAAAAATCCAATGTTCATTTTATCCAGATTTTCACCAACTGGCTATAAAATAAGAATTCACTATTCATTTTATCCCAGTTTTCACAACAGGCTATACATTTAAAATCCATTGTTCACTTTATCCAGGTTTTCAGCGACTCCGAGATGCCAGAAAGCTGCCCCGATAGCCAGTACGGGACGCCGAACAGAGACGTCTTGTGTATCTGGACGTTGTCTCTCAACATGTAGCAGCCTAGGAAAGCGCCGACAGTAGCAAACCCATAGCCAACTCGTCTGAGTACCTACAACAAGCAAATCGTTAGTTAGTTTAATGACACCACTAGAGAGCAGTAATTAAATAATAATCGGTTCTTGGATGTCAAACATTCGGTAATTTTGACTCACAGCCTTCAGGGGAAACCCAATACATTTGTTTCGTTAGCAGCAAGGGGTCTTTTATATGCAGTTTGTTACAAACAGGACAATACATACCACAGTATTTGATATACCAATCGTGAGGTACTAGTTGAAACGGGGGGAAAACAATGAGAGAATGAGTCCACCAAGGATGTTCGATCCTGCGATCAAAGCACGTCAGGCAAGCGTTCTACCGACTAACTTAGAAGATCATACCCTCTACAAGCAGCATGAATAGTAAAATAGAGGATAATATATATCAGTACAGTATAACTTCGCCCCCATTACGAACGTTTTTTGCCAATAAAATCGCGCTTTATAGTGGCAAGCGCACAATGAGTACTGAAATATAATAAGGGCTTTACTAGAAGGTATAACATTTGTCAATAATTTATTCCAATTCACAAATTAAATAAAATACTTTGGTTTTATTTATTTAAATTTCTGAAAACCTATTCTTAAGCCTATATAAATATTATGAATGTGTTCGTAAAACTATTTGAAATATTACCTGATCCTGCCACTCTCGCTGTAAAATACACTGGTGATAGCGAATTCTCGTGAACGAAACCTGTTAATTAAAACATACATGAATACTGTAGTCTGTAAATCAAAAAATATTAGCGATCGTAAAATGTTGCGAATCCAAATACTAGTATATTAGAGTTATATTTACATCGTGCAACTACGATTCAACTCCTTCACAAATAATATTCAGATTTGTTACAAAAATTACGAGCGCTATGTTTGCAGTCCACCGCTACACTGCGCTTTCTTCTTAACACGTGTTTATGTATACTAGATGTTAAATTCATATAATATTTCGTGGGTAAATGATTTAATTAAATGTGTAAGTGGTGGACATTAAATATTGTTTTTAATTTGCAAACAGCGTCTGGCAGCACCTTTCTACACGCTTCTGGGCCCCGTTCCACGAAGCGAGCTTAGACCTACGATCGCCGTAACTGCACAGCTAACATATGCACTTAAGGTGATCTTAGCGCTAAGATCGCTTTGTGGAACGGAGCCCAGGATGATAAAGTTTGTTTTGTTTAACGACACCACTAGAACGCATTGATTTATTAATGATCGGCTATTGGATGTCAAACATTTGGTAATTCTGACATATAGTCTTAGAGAGAAAACCCGCTACATTTTACCATTTGTAGCAAAGGATATTTTATATGCACCATCCCACAGACAGGATAACACAAACCACGACCTTTGATATACAAGTTGTGGTGCACTGACTGGAACGATAAATAGCCCAATGGGCCCACCGAAGAGGATCGATCCAAGATCGACCGCGCATCAGATGTGCGCTTTACCACTGGGCTACGTCGTTGAAAACAATATTGCCCGAGAGTAGTTTATTTGCAGAGAATATTTTTGCTGGATTATTAAAGAAGTTTCAGGACAGTGCATCACCGTACCACGATTTTAATATTTTGTTATTTATTTTTTATGTTTCATCTTCTAAGCTATGTTGTTCTAAATGACATATTTCAGAAGACCCCTGCGCGTGCTGTAACCTCACCGTGGTGCAGGGGTGTAACATTCTCTTCGAGAATGGCCAACACCCCACACAACTGAAGTTTTGAGTAAAAGTCAGCATCTATCCGTGATATTTGTATTTTTGCACAGTCCTTTACACTGTTTTTGTTTAGATCTTGAATTTGTATATTGATGTTTGCGTTACCATAGTTTGACACCCAATAGTCAATGTATTTTTCGTGCTGGGGTGTCGTTAAACATTCATTCATTCATTCATTATTTCAGAAGATGACTGGTCATTCATGATTTAACGCTGCAAAAACGAACTTGTTATAATTTTAATACGATAATTTTGTCATGTACCAGTTACCATTGTGTAGAGAGGGATCTACGTGTTGGGGAACAGGTGACACTTACCATTGTGTAGAGAGGGATCCACGTGTTGGGAAACAGGTGACACTTACCATTGTGTAGAGAGGGATCCACGTGTTGGGGAACAGGTGACACTTACCATTGTGTAGAGAGGGATCCACGTGTTGGGGAACAGGTGACACTTACCATTGTGTAGAGAGGGATCTACGTGTTGGGGAACAGGTGACACTTACCATTGTGTAGAGAGGGATCCACGTGTTGGGGAACAGGTGACACTTACCATTGTGTAGAGAGGGATCCACGTGTTGGGAAACAGGTGACACTTACCATTGTGTAGAGGGAGGGATCTACGTGTTCCACGTGTTGGGGAACAGGTGACACTTACCATTGTGTAGAGAGGGATCCACGTGTTGGGGAACATGTGACACTTACCATTGTGTAGAGAGGGATCCACGTGTTGGGAAACAGGTGACACTTACCATTGTGTAGAGAGGGATCCACGTGTTGGGGAACAGGTGACACTTACCATTGTGTAGAGAGGGATCCACGTGTTGGGGAACAGGTAGTACAAAACGTTATCGAGTACCTTCCTCGGAACAAACAGCGGAGAGTTCACCGCTTCACGCAGCTGAATGATAACAATAAATACATACAATTTGACGTGTAAGATATGTAATAGGTTTGAATACACACATTGTGTTGATTTGTAAACGACATAAATAATAATAATATGTCATCAGCATTTGTTATCGTATACAGCCTTAGAACTGAAAATATTTCATGTGACCCATTTCATTTTGCGTAACTCGTTACAACCATGTAAACCATGTCCTAAACTGTGCGAATGAAAAGTGGCTTACGCAAAACTAGATTTTTACAAACAATGCGCGAACAAAATGATCGTTCAAGCAATCTGGAATATTATTTTATAACAAATAAATAAATAAATAAATAAATAAATGATGAGGTGTGTGAATGAATGCATAAGTGAATGAATAAGGAAGGAACATGTATTTGTGGATTTATTATGTTTGAAATAGAAAACATGATCCTATGCAATTATTGCAATTGAATTGTTAACTCACCTCTATGTAGTTGTACATGGCAAGGTCACAGATTGCCTTGGCATCAATGTTCCTCATTTCAGTGAAGGCTGGAAGTGCTTTTGCTACAAACACAAACCATACTAGTATACAAATTAGGACGTATTAAATCCCACATCTACTAGACAGAATTAAGGTTTAGTTTAGTGGTAGAGCACATGAGTGAAGTGCGAACAGTTATATGATTGACCCTGCAGTGGACCCATTTTGGTATAAATTTCCTGTTCCATTCAGAGTTATACGACTGGTATATAAAAAGGCATGGTAAGTGCTGTCATGTGGGAGAACGAGAATTCAATGCAGACAAATAATGGTATATATATATATATATATATATATATATATATATATATATATATATATATATTATCATAAAATATGTTATTACATGATACCATAGAGATGCACTTTTATTCAACACGGCTGTCTTCCTTAAAGTTAAATCATTGCAATATTAGGCAAATATATAATATCGGCAGCACAGTTAATAACCGATCTATACAATAGATGAGTTAGCTACGGCCGATATATTTCTTAAATACGTTTAACGGCTGACACCGATGCTTAGAGTTGGATGGTTTGCGTCATAAAGATGTGTACACTGTTTTTAAAATTATGTATTCGCCGCTGTGTTCATCTGAATAACGTAATATTGATATAGTTTTAGGTTTAGACATTAACATCAATTAATGATACTGAACTTACAAAAGTCATTGTCATACTGGTCAAGCATTTCCTCAAAAACAATGCAGTCCTCGAGTCCCTAAAATATCGAAGGAAAAGTAATACATCCCTTCATTTGTTACGAAACAATAATCATTATCATTACAGGTGATATTTGAAAACAAAAAATTAATCTTGTAAAAATATTTTAGTATGTAAAATTATTTTGTTACAGTAACTGATTAGATTCTGTTATGAACAGAGTATGTAGCAAGAGCAGCGTTTATGATTAAGACAGGTGTGTTGGAGCATGCTATATTAGATTGTTTCTGGTCAGAATATGAGACAATAATATTGTTTGGTTTCATATCAATTAGCTCGTATGTGAATAAATGAAAATATTATATCGACGTTTCACACAAACATGCCCACTCTGTTTTTTAAGAATAAACTTACTGCATTCATCCCTTGTCCGTAAAAAGGAACCATCGCATGTGTTGCATCCCCCATAATCAGACCACGATCTCCGACATGGTACGGGTGGCACTAAAATGTTAAAAGTTTGTTTTGTTTAACGACGCTACTGGAGAACATTGATTAATTTATCATCGGCTATTGGAAAGAAAGAAAGAAAGAAAGAAAGAAGTGTTTTATTTAATGACGCACTCAACACATTTTATTTACGGTTATATGGCGTCAGACATATGGTTAAGGACCACACAGATTTTTTTAGAGGAAATCCGCTGTCGTCACATAGGCTACTCTTTTTTACGACAGGCAGCAAGGGATCTTTTATTTGCGCTTCCCACAGGCAGGATAGCACAAACCATGGCCTTTGATGAACCAGTTATGGATCACTGGTCGGTGCAAGTGGTTTACACCTACACATTGAGCCTTGCGGAGCACTCACTCAGGGTTTGGAGTCGGTATCTGGATTAAAAATTCCATGCCTCGACTGGGATCCAAACCCAGTACCTACCAGCCTGTAGACCGATGGCCTGCCACGACGCCACCGAGGCCGGTCATCGGCTATTGGATGTTAAACATTTGATAATTCCGACTCGTAGTCATCAGAGGAAACCAGCTACATTTTTTCTAATGCAGCAAGGGATCTTTTATATGCACTTTCCCACAGTCAGGAAAGTACATACCACGGCCTTTGTCCGTTGTGACGCACTGGTTGGAACCAGAAAATAAAAATCAGCTGTATGGATCCACCGAGGTGTTCCTAAATCCCGCCCTCTAATATGAGGTTGCTTTCTTTGTAAGATGTTTCTGACTAAAGTAGTGTCGGAAATAGAATCAAACTGATTTTCGTCGATTATTTCCTTCATATTAAACTGACATGTAAATATTATGTAAATATCTATTTAATGATACTCTAGCTAATTTAGCATTTACTTGTTTGAGCTCTCATTGATGTACAAGGTGGTGTTTACTCTTGAAATTAAAAGAAAGATGTCAGTAAACAGGCGATTTGTGTACTTTATTCTATTTCCGACACTACTTTAATAAAATATTTTAACGACTAAAATTACGTACTTGTTTAGAATATCAATTTCTGAATATGAAGGTGTTTCTGGTTTTATAGAATGCATGGGGGTCTACTTCTTTAAACCAGAAAATGTGTGATTACTCGTCTAATACTAACACTCATGTTGCATTGAGGTAGCCAATATTTTATATTGGAAGGGATGGGGCACTGTCTATGAGTCGTGTTATGAGACGATAGGCAAATAGGGGGAGGGGGGGGGGGTTGCAGGTGTGATGGTGATGGCCGCCATAGCTCCCTGCCCCGGCTAGCTTCAAGTTGGTTTTCTACTAGTTTGCGACCGGCTCGGTAAAACTAAGCATTCATACTTTGACTGACACAACTGGCCGTGCAGAACCACTCATATAGGTCTTCTTTAGGTTTTCTCTGAAAATAACAAAATATCAAAAGAACATTAATTATTATCAGTGATCAAAATAATATTGAAATCATTGTTTAGGTTAATAATATTAATATGACTTTACAAATACAATTGGAATTCTGTTTATGTTTTGAAAATAAAGTATAAAAACATTCCATATAAGAAATACTATAACTATACTATATATGGTGTATATTGCATGTTTGCTGTACACAAATGCAGTATTATGAATATAAATGTGTGAGTATTGTCAGATATAACATATATACTATGATAAACCAGATAGTGTATTAAGAGTCTGGATTCGGGTGATTATCTGCAACTAAAGTCCCGTCTTGAATCAAAAATGTGAAATGCTATAAGCGTAGATAAGGTCATATCTTACTCTCCAAGAAATTGGATTGAATCCGGAAAGTGTGTTTTGAAGAAATCCACGACTTTCTCCTCCGAGTCGATCTGCTTGAAGATCTCAAAAGGCATGATCAGTGTGGTGGTGTACGTCTTGTCTTGGTTGGGAAGAGCAATCATCATGAACTGGTTCCGCGGCCACAGGTGCAGATAGTTTATAGCCATCGCATACTAAAACACAGTGGTGGAATATACGTTCAAACAAGCAATGCTACACATTAATAATTAAAAGTACATAATTATTTTCCAGCTTTTGGTTATTATCGGGTGATTTTAAAAAATATTTTCCACCTTTTGGAGCTGAATAGGGTGTAAAGTGTGCAACGCAGAAGAGTGCAATTCTGTACGTAATCGGTCTATTATGTTAATATAGTTAAGTGTTGTTTTGTTTAACGACACTACTATAGCACATTGATTTATTTTGTTAATAAATTCATGATAAAGGGTTTCATTTTGTTACGTTGTGCTCTCTTAAAATGGTGTATGGAACAAAACGTAATGTAAAAAAGCTATACACCATTGAGAAGCTACTAATACTTTAAATGGTAGTTAACTGTCCCATTATCTTCATCTAAAACACACAAGTTGTTTTTCTCCAGGATAAAATGCAGTTCTTTGTTTGTTTAGGCCTTTCTCTTTTTGCAACTGAATTTTCGCAGTTCGCGATCGTATTCGCGTTTGCGTTAGCTTTGTGAAAAAGAACAATGGGTATATTACTAATGGAAATTTTATAATGACATCATGGTTTCAAAATAATTTTATTGTTTTATAAAAATGTGTTTGTTTTTTGTACTCAATGAAACTCTGCCGTTTTTTCTTTTTGTTTATCTACTGGAAGAGAAAGTCTTTAAAAACCAAGTTGAATGGACAGTTTTTAACACAGCTCTGTACGATACAATACACAATGAGACAATGATTCGCCCACCTTGTCGTCAGGTGTCTTCGGGATGCGTAACTCGAGATAGCCGTGTGGAATGTAGGTTTGTTCGTAATACATGAGTGTACACTTCATCAACTGCTGTCTCACGGCCGAGTACGCCCCGTCACAGCCGATTATCACATCCGCGTGTCGCGTTAACCTCTCTCCCTCCGGTCTGAAACGTGCAATACAAAACATACCACAATTCAACATCATCAAAATCTGAAAATTCATTTAAATCAAATATTTGAAATTGTTTATCACAAAATATCTGTAATTCAAGTTATTAAAAATCCTAAATTTTATTGTGATCTTACATTTGAAAATATTAACATAAAAGATTTGAAATTCAATTTATAATCAAAATCTGAAAATTCGTTTTAATCTTACATCTGAAAATGTTAGCATAAAATATTTCAAATTTAATTTATAATGAAATTCAACATAATCAAAATCCGAAAATTCAATTTAATCGCACATTTGAAAATGTCTTACTAAACGTCTGGGGCCAGTTGTTCAAGTTAGTTAGCTTGATCAGTGATTAACAGGAATTTTACAAATAAACGACTGATACAATACAAACAAAAATAACAGTCATAGGTAGGTATCCTTTTATAATCAAATCTATTGTTTATTTCGTATTTATGCAAAACTAATTAAACGGAAAATATTATACTAACCGAGGATTAATTTAACTATGTTTTTAACAACTGGGCTCTGAAATTCAACAGAATCAAGCGTGGAATCGAAACCATTTCCGTATTTTTGCTTGTGTCTGTTTTCAGAAAGGAACCACGTGTGTGTGATCAATGCACGTATGTACACAGAGAATATTACATGGGTGACCATTGAATACTATTTATCTCACAACGAGTTATTTTAAAACGTATCTAACGAGCGAAAGCGAGTTTGGTACGTTTTTAAATAACAAATTGTAAAAAAAAAATGGTATGTAACGGACACGAATGTTGTATTCTGTTTCTTACACATCCTGAAAAAAAAATGTTTGAAAATAAATTTAAATGCGTTTTCCAACGAAAACCTGTTTACGGCCCTTGCGCTTATAGTTAACTTGTGTGTCACAGACAAGTCAATTTCAGGTTAACTTGTACCTCACTGACTGGTCGATTCGACCGTTCGTTTTTTCATTGGATGGTATGGCATTGGTGACCTGGCCATCACCTAGGAGCAGCAAGTCGTAGGTTTTTAAAATGTTAATACACGTATATTTGTTAACAAGTATGTGTCATCAAAAATAACGAATGATGTTCTCACTAATGGGTGTGTAAGAAATCCCTTTACATCGCCCCTCCGTGTGCTGTAACCTCACCGTGGTGCAGGGGTGTAACATTCTCTTTGAGAACCCCTGCGTGTGCTGTAACCTCACCGTGGTGCAGGGGTGTAACATTCTCTTTGAGACCCCTGCGTGTGCTGTAACCTCACCGTGGTGCAGGGGTGTAACATTCTCTTTGAGACCCCTGCGTGTGCTGTAACCTCACCGTGGTGCAGGGGTGTAACATTCTCTTTGAGAACCCCTGCGTGTGCTGTAACCTCACCGTGGTGCAGGGGTGTAACATTCTCTTTGAGACCCCTGCGTGTGCTGTAACCTCACCGTGGTGCAGGGGTGTAACATTCTCTTTGAGACCCCTGCGTGTGCTGTAACCTCACCGTGGTGCAGGGGTGTAACATTCTCTTTGAGAACCCCTGCGTGTGCTGTAACCTCACCGTGGTGCAGGGGTGTAACATTCTCTTTGAGAACCGCTGCGTGTGCTGTAACCTCACCGTGGTGCAGGGGTGTAACATTCTCTTTGAAAACCCCTGCGTGTGCTGTAACCTCACCGTGCTGCAGGGGTGTAACATTCTCTTTGAGAATGGCCAATACAGCACAAAATTGAAGTTTTGAGTAAAATTCAGTATCCGTAAAATTCTGTGATATTTGTGTTTTTGTACAGTTCTTTACACTGTTTTTGTTTAAGTCTTGAATTTTTATATTGATGTTGATCATCACTTTATTTATTTGCATTACCATAGTTTGACACCCAATAGCCGATGTATATTTCGTGCTGGGGTGTCGTTAAACATTCATTCATTCATTGTTTGCACAGTTCTTTACACACTGTTTTAATTTTACCTCTTGACTTTTTATATTGATGTTGATCATCACTTTATTGTTCGTCTTTACCATGGTTTGACACCCAATAGCCGATGTATTTTTCTTGCTGGGGTGTCGTTTATTCATTCATTCATTCATTCCCTTTACATCGTTAATCTCCTAATGTGTACCCATGACTAAACAGTAACTACTGTTTTCACGGTGGGGATAGAAGAAGTTGGGCAGTACGGTGGAAATGTAAAGCCTTCTGTTAAGGTAACAGCAGAAAGTTACACATTGATTCACCTTAAGACATTGATTCAGTTATTGAGGCAACATAATCAAGAATCAAGATAAACCCGTGTTAATACTGGTGCTTAATCAGGCCCGTAGCCAGGATTTTGAGAGGGGGGTCAATTAGGCTTATGCTTGGAGGGGGAGGTTCGGGGCATATTGGGAAAAAAGTCACCGATGAGGGGGATCGACCAACACCCCCCCCCCCCCCCCCCCCGACCCTCCCCCATTGGCTACGGGCCTGTTAATAAACATAAATTCACATCAAATGCGATAATTCAGCAAAGTAATTTACGACTAATATTCAAAGTAGAGGATTACTTAAGAGATATGTTTAGGCAGATGTTTGTCTTAGTGAAAAATGTCCCCACGCCAATATACTTTGAAAGCTTTAAAAGGACATTCCTGAGTTTTCTGCAATGTTGAAGATGTTATCGACTAACACAGACTTTTTAACGATTGTAATTACATATCAAATATATTTTATTGCATAAAATATTAGTCGCTGTATATTAATCATGTTTATGGTCGTTCTAATATTTGTGCTGGGTCAAATTTCGTTTTATTTCCGAAAATATATTTGTAGACGAAATCCAGTTTGGGCTTCTGACAAATATTAAGACGACTAGAAACACATTAAATATACAGACACTGATATTCTAAACAAGAAAATATATTTAATATGTAAGTTTAATCGTAGAAATATTTTATGAGTCGGAAACATTTTACAATGCAGCAAACTCAGGAATGTCCCTTGATATTATCAAGACAAAAGCATTTGACCTACTTTTCAAACACCATTTCACCAGTCTGGAAGTCACAGCTGACTAGTTTGTGCTGGAAATGCAATGCTATGTTGGGGTATTTCTCTGTGGCTGACAAAAAAAAGATAGCATACTAATATAATAATAATATAATAAGCGTTTTCACCTAACCTGTTAATAAAACGCATGTCAAGACACAAGAATCGAGATACGGTGCTGAACAGAGAAATAACTGCAGGGTTTGTCAGAATGGCTCAGTGTGTGTGGGGGAGGAGGGGTAACGATAGACATTGAAAACGAAGAGTTTCCATCCCAAATCCACCCCCAAAATTAATAATATACTAGTAACCAGAATTAAGATGATTAAACATATAGTAGTAGAACCCGTTATAATAAAAAATGTTTATTTCAAACATGTTTACATTATACACCACAGCTGGTCAAAGGCCGTGGTATGTGCTTTTCTGTCTGTGGGAAAGTGCATATAAAAGATCCCTTTCTGCATTAGGAAAAATGTTGTGGGTTTCCTCTGATGACTTCGTGTTAGAATTATCAAATGTTTGACATCCAATAGCCGATGATTAATTAATCAATGTACTCCAGTGGCGTCATTAAACAAAACAAACTCTACATAATAGAAATGTTATATTATGTTTACTGTGTGGTGTACACACTATATCGTCTTTTAAAAGCTATAAGATAGTTGTAGGTCTGTTGGAAAACAAATTTAACTGTGGGATGTAAATATGTTTGCATATACCAAACTAAACTCCCATTTCGGTGATAAAGTTGACAAGTTTACCTGTCAGTAGTAACTCGTTCAGTTTTCGTCTGTCTACGGACATAATGTACTGCACAAAAAAAAGAGAAGAAATAACATTATGTGAACTTGCTTTTAGAAAAAAAAGACATAAACATAATATGCCACACGAGGTCGCACATAATAAAATATATGCGCGTACTGTAACCTCATCGTGGTGCAGGGGTGTAACATTCTCTTTGAGAATGGCCAATACAGCACACATTGAAATTTAGAGTAAAAGTCAGTATCTGTCTGTGATATTTGTATTTTTGTACAGTTCTTTACACTGTTTTTATTTAAATCTTGAATTGATGTTGATCATCACTTTATTTGTTTGCATTACCATAGTTTGACACCCAATAGCCGATGTATTTTTCGTGCTGGGGTGTCGTTAAACATTCATTCATTCATTCATTTCAGTATTTATAACCATAAAAAGTCTCATCAGACTGAGTACTCGCACTTTTCCTGTATACATGTTGATAATTTATTTTTAACACAACATATGATCGAACATACAAGACTTGGATTGTCTTAGTTGCTGTGCAATACTTTTTTAATCGTCTTTTTTCTTCATTTCGTTTTTTGTGTGTGCAAATAATGTATCAAAATTACAATTTCAAATTGAAGCTGATTAAATTTGGTTTTTAGTTAATGTTCATGCAATTATTATAACAAACAATTTAATCATGCATTTATGTAATGATGATACAATATGTTTTGAAAATAACTAATATTGTCTCAATTATGTAATAATAATAATTTTTAAAAATAACTGGAATATCAGGTTACTGAGGTTGGATATTGTGGTTATTTGGCAAAGTTTAGATAACGGTGTAACAGGCGAGCCTGTTACGCCGTTATCGAACCGAGCCAAATAACTATGATATTAAAACGTCATGCAACCCCATTCAAGTTATATTTTGTAATATGTTTCAGTCAAAAGAGGTATAAAAGTATTAGTATTATCGCGTTGGAAGTACTACTGGAAGTC